>NC_142525.1:31520716-31803216 GCF_964205215.1 Stylophora pistillata
AACTTTGGAATTATTATGGGCTGTATGCTCTCTAGTTGAAGGATGCAGATAACTTAGAGCTGTACACCAAACCCGCGCTCTTGATTCAGTTTCATTTTGTTTACTTTTCAATTCAAATAGTTTAACCAGCCGTAAGTGGAGAAAATTGTTTTCTTTTGAGGAATTATTGAAATATGATCCATAAAATGACAGCTGGAGGACTTACAAATAAGTTATGAAAACTTTCATCAGCGACCTTTTCATCACAACGCACGAGTTTGTTTGTAAGTAGCAAAGAAGTACAGCAGTGGGTTGTCTCTTTGAACTGTTATACCAATTGTTTAATTTCATTCAATTCATCCACATTTCAGATAGCAATTGGCCTTTTTTTCCAGGTTGGTCAAGATGTATATAGACAGTAGAGTAGGAATAACACTGGGTAATACTCAGAAATGAAGTGCTTCATAAAACAGTGGCAGAAATTTGGACGTATTTTCTTCCTTTCCCGCCAGCGTTCTTTCATTGCAGGTGATTTTGATAGCTGTTATGTGACTCTTTTTTCAATTCTAACTGTCATGGTCGTGTAAGGTTAAATGTGTTGAGAAGGACAATCCTGAGCTAAGGGAGTATATTTCACAAAGATGAAGCTGTCTTTACACTCGATTTGAATTTGTCGTTAGGATATGAATTGTATTACGAACTAAACATGCAGTGACGATGTATGCAAGATTTCCTCTACACTGAATCAGATTCAGTTTTGAGTCCCTATAAGTTAGAATAAGGTTTTTTGTGGAAAATGATGTACTTTTTCTGTGCAGTTCTTGTGTGTGAGGAAAATCCATCCATGATTAGACTTCTCAGCCAAATGCTTATTATAAATATAGAAACGGATGCATGTCCGGTCACATTTATTGCATTTTCGCAAACTTCCAATGTGAGTTTTCACTTGAAAACAAGGTAATATCATAAAGCAACTTTTAATTTTTTTAAGTTACGAATAACAAAAGGTTATAATTAACATCTGAAAACAGAACAAGTTTCTCCTGATCTAATCGTACTAATAAGATTCAATGATAGAAGCCGTGGCCATGTTCCTGTCGAGAATGTTCAATCTTCAAAAAAGACAGGCATTGTAGATATATCAAATTAGCATATAGATTAATGCTCCATTGTCGAGGGTGTGTATTAAAAAAGTGCAGCTTTGTAGAATCAGTTGCTTGCTCTTTTAGTCGGCTTGGAGGCGATGGCAATGAAGACCCTGACTTTCTCTGATTCTAAACGGAAGACGGGGAGATTATTCTACTGAAATTGGTAAAAAAAAACACTGCAAGGGACAAAAACAAGGAATCAAGATGAGAATTTTGCAGGAAGAGGACTAAATTAATGCTGAATCTGAGTGGTTAGTGTAGTATTGCGTATCTTGGAATTAAAGTAAAGTAAGTAAAATCCTTTATTTAAAACATGATCAGGGTATAAGCATTACATGCTTGTGAGGCCGGGTATCTAATTAACCCACCTAATTAACCTACTATTAAAGTGAATAGAATATATAAAATATCATATTATATTAAGACCCGATTCAAAGTTTATTTTGGTCGTTTAATTTGTAGGTATCGTATCTATTCAACGTTATTGGAAATGGCCTCGGAAAAAATCTGCGCCGCGAGGGCCCTTCCTTTCTGTATCTTTCTGTTTTTACGAACAATTTTCGCCGGTGAGCGATATTGTCGAACAGTGCAATCGGTTTCAAACCGTGCACTGGAAGGTCACGTGATAACTGTGTTGGCAACTTCGTCCGTTGAAAAGTGCCAGGTGAAATGTGAGACAAACCCTGACTGCTACAGCACAAATTACTTGTCTTCCTCGAAATCCTGTGAGCTGAACAAGGGAACTCGATTGTCGCATCCTGATAACTTTCTACCGCGAGAAAACACGGTGTATTTTGACAATCTTTATCGCTCCTATCACGCATGCGTGCACCCTCCCTGTCAAAATGGTGGTAAATGCATATTACGGACGCAGAGTCCTGGGTACGAGTGTCAGTGTCCACCAAAGTACAGTGGAAATAATTGTCAAGGTAAAACAAAAATCATAGTATCAAGTACCCCTATCAATGTAAGAGCAAGATTTACAAGTACCTATTTACACCAAATTGCACGAGAATTCGAGAAATAATGTTGTTACTTGTTTTAACAAGTAAATTGTTAAAATAATTTATATGAAAGAATCATGACGCGAATTCAAGACAGACGAAATCTTGACAGCGTGCGCGCGCTAATTGTAATTTGCGCTCGTGTTACAACTTTGCACTCGTTTTACAACTTTGTACTCGTGTCGCATGAAAAATTCATTCGTTTTCAGCCAATCATAAGCGCGTAATTTTTTTCATGTATATTGTCAGCTGAATGGGGGTATCCTGATGGACTAAAATCAGCAGCAGGAGCACTGCTGTGTGTGAGAAAACATTGATGGTATTTTTTCTGCTTTGCCATAGTTTGCGATGGTGATACACTAGGTATTTACGACAAATTACGCAACTTGACAATATCTGCATCATCCTCTGAGCCTGACAGTCCGCCAGCCAGCGGTCGTATTTACGAGGCAGGGGGATGGCGAGCCTTAACTAACGATTCTCATCCGTATTTGGAGGTGAGTGTAGAATTAGGAATTTCTTTTTCATTGGTCCACTCTAGCATTTGTGAAAGCCACTGAGATTGTTTATAGAAGGGAATCATTGCCCCCACCTTTCGTCAACTGCTTCAAAAAAATCAATAGGGAAACTGCAAAGGCGGGAAAACGAGAGTTACTAATCACGACTGCTGTTTGTTTGGCATCTGATTGGGTGAGATGGTGGTACGATGTTTTTTAGACCAATCGCAGAGCATTTCTCAGCCTTCCCTCCTTGACAATGAGTGCCGGCAAAAACTATGGAATTTTAACTGAAAAGATAGACCGAAAAGGTTCATTTGCACGCAATTAAAAGAATAAAAGAATTCCATGACTCGCGCGCCTTTCCCTAAAAAATATAATGATACAATGAAAGTCAATTGAATACTTTTCATTTCCTTCGGTGAAGATAAGATTTTCTTCTGAAGAACTCATAACAGCAGTAGCCACACAGGGTTGGAAAGATGCAAATAATATGCAGCCAGACTGCTGGGTCAAAGAATATTTCCTTGAGTACAGTGAAAATGGAACGACTTTGAAGATACATAAAGATGGCTCGAGTAGGAGGGTAGGCATCCTAAGTGTTCGTACATATTAGTCTCACGGTAGCACATTTTTTTGTGAGTTAATTGTTTCTCAAAAACGTGTGTACGTTCCTTGCACTTAAGTATAGACTAAGTATTTCGGCCTTCAATGCGCAGTTAAAAGCGGTTCTGATTGATTTAGAATTGCTTTCGAATCGGTCAAGGACAAAGGAATAATGTGGGCTTGCGGAGCTGAGAGAATGGGTTGCGAAGTTGTGGGAAGTTTGGCTTGAACCGATGTCGTTTTCGTCGACGATACAATTTTTTAAGCGAGCGACAAAAACCGTTAACGGCATTCTAGAAAAATGTAAACGACGGGACTACTCTCTTTAAACCCAGAGAGTATTTAGTCGGAGTACATACTATGTATGAATCAAGAGCACACAATAATAAAATTTTGCGGATTTTGTTTGCGGTCATATTTCAATATTTTCAATACTTCAAGCTAGTCATCCACAGCTTAAAATCACTTAGAATATCTAGATCATGAGTGTATCATCTTTTTCTAAAAATTATTTCCCGGCTTTTTTGGCAGGTTTTTCCAGGAAACTCAAACGCTAATGGCCATGTGAAGAACCTAATTAGCAAACCATTCCGATGTATAGCGTTAAGGATTCGCCCTATTAGCTGGGAACAGCGACCGGCCATGCGCACTGAAGTATATGGATGTGACGTATTTTGATTCATAAAAAATAACGAGAAAGCAATCATCAGTTCTCAGACCCCTCACGTTCTCCAAGACAAACTAGTACACGGCCAAAAGCCCTCCTGAAATTTTAGGATTCCTTTGTATCCACACACAAATTGGATCGACTGTTATTCTGCTGTTTAGCGATTCACCAAAAATACTTGATCAGCCTGATCAGTTTTGACCACAACCGGAAGTGAGATGGCGGTTTTTGCCGGTACGAATGCAGTACTGTTTCCTTAGATGAAAAAATTGCATTTGAACAGCTCTGCGAGTTTTCCTTGGAAAGGGCTGGAATTGAAGTTCCTCCACGCTTCAAGTTTTACACAAGAATACAGGTTAAAACCATTGAGTGACCAAGCACATAAGGATAGAATTATCAAAGTGGAAGTTATATAATGAAGGATGTAGCGCATTTGTTCTAGAATAATAGTAGGCGTGAATATAAGGTAATCGCCTTTGATCATTTGGTTTTCATCCTCTTAAAAATCTAATTAAAAAAACGGCGATTTCAAAGAAGTCGAGCGACAAAAGCTGTAACAAGCTACATGAAGCTCGGACACCAAAGACAGGCGAGCTGAAAGCTTAGAAAATCTTTCCCCGATAGTTTTATCTTTTTTAAAGAATCTTTACTACAGTTTTAACTACAAATAGAAGACCACTGAATACTCTTTGTGGACACTAGCTTCTAGTTTCTTGAAGATACAAAGGTGGAGAGGTCTATGGTGATGTGCAGTGTGTCTCACTTATCTTCGTTCGATGGAAATGACCAAATCTTCGAATGGAATGTTTCACAAAGCTAAATTTCATTTTGGTCTTGGTTCGCCACTGATCCTCGTTTACTTTGTGCCCTTCTGTGAACAACCCATCTCACAAGCGTTACAAGTATTTATAACCGCATTGAATGTTTACTATTTCGGATTCAATCAAGTTGCTGCTTCTTTTTGTTTTAACACCTGCAAAATTAGGTCAATACCAGAAAATTTCCCGTCACTCAACTAAATGAGAGCCATCATAGACCATGGTATATCTTTTGTTAATTGACGATTGATGTCCCTCTTGTAAAGGATTTAATTAACTTAGTATATCAATTTGTGTTATCTTGTAAAATTGCTGCTTCCGATTGGGTAACAGAAGGGCATCTGTACAATCCTTAAAAGGCTATTCCATCACTGATTGACAAACAAAATTGAAACTGCAAAAAGAAAAAGCGATCTTGGAATTATTGACAACTAAATCCAGCACAATCTCACCTCGGAAAAGCATCTTTCAATCATATTATCATATTTTTTCAGTTTCTTATTTGCACCAATAAGGGTTGATTCAAGTCTCGCAGCGGACGAAGTTGTTTCTTTCGGTAAGCTCATACTACGATTTATAATAATAATTTATTTACTTATACAGCGCCCTTTAACATTATAAGGTGATCAAAGGCGCATTTATCGCATTTCTACTTTCTAAGGGGTGTTTCTTTAAGAAAAGTGTCAATTCATTGTTTGATTCACGCTGAAACAACGTTTCTGTCTGTTACATTTCTGAAATATGACAAGTTATATTGTACCAAAATGCTCAATTTTGAAAACATTCCCAAGCCAGCAAATTGCATCTTACACCACCGAAAGCTAGCTGAAGTAAGAACTTCAGGGACCTCAGAATCAGCGAAACGGAAACTCCGGCCAGTTTCAAGCGGTCTCTTTTTATCACATCTTTGATGTTCTCTCGATTATCCCGAGTTTTTGGCACCCCTGCAAAATCTTTCATGCTTAAAATCGAAATTGAGATTTTGCCGCATTTTCAGGGCCACAGTATTTTTCCCCACGTGATGAACAAGACTTGGATAACTTGTATACTTTTCATACTGATTCATCCTATTACCGGTCAAACTGGAAAAACCGGTTGTCAAGATGTTCATTCCTTCTCTGGATACTCTCTCACCAGACACGCGTATCGAATCATGTCACGAGTACGCCTGATCACGTGTATCGCCACGTGCCAAAATGACCCACAATGCTACAGTCTTAACTTCAAGCACCATTGTCAACTGTGTGAGCTGAACAATGCAACTCGTCTGAGTGCTGAGCCCAAGTATTTTGTCCATTCAGGTGAAACGGTGTATTTGAATAACCTATATCGACCGTACAGACCGTGTGATAATTCACCGTGTATGAACAATGGGGTTTGTATTCCTACTGATTTCTATCCAGGATTCAAGTGTGAATGTAAAGAAGAATACTTTGGACCAGTTTGTGAAGGTAACAACTTGGGGATTTGATCACGATCTTCAATACATATGACTATTCAGGAAAGTAAGTAACATTCTTTTCCTTTCTCATGGTAAGGAGGAGTAAGAATGAAAGCCTTCCTCTCCGCCCCTCCTCTCCGCCCCCCCCCCCCCCCATCCCTCTCCGCCCTGCCTAATCTTCCCCCGTGGGAGCTAAATATTGACAAAAGACCCTACCCAAGGCCTATTGATAATGACGACACTGCAAGTGCCGTTAACTCTGTTCTCTTGCTTCTCATGAAAAACCTCATGTTGCTAGACTCAGTATCACCTACCGCCTGTTCAGCTCCTTACCGACCTTTGGGAATGAAGGACGGTAGTATATTGGACCGTCAAATCACTGCTTCTTCTGAAGTAACAGGCTTTGAGGCCTTTAAGGCGCGATTTGATGGCTCTTCGTGTTGGAGAAGCGCTAACAGTAGCCTTGGAGAGTACTTGGAAGTAAACTTGGGGCGAGAAGAGTATGTCAAAGCAGTAGGAACTCAAGCCGATCCATTGCAAGACAGCTGGACAGAAAAATACTACTTGGCGTTTTTCTTGGGACTAGGATGGAAGAATGTTACTCGGCGATTTAAAGATGTCGCGGTATGTAGTAGCTATTAATAGAAATGTGACGTACATTTGTTGAGGTATGTAGTATATACGGTGATGTACGCCAATCTAACACAGTCTAGACTAGCAGTCTCGAAAGACAACGAAGGAACAATCATGCTAGGAAACTGCATATAAAATCTGAGATTTATAACGCTTTTATTTGAGTGTCGTATGACAAAAATCAAGAAATCAAGGAAAAGGAAAATATCAAGAGGGGCCAAAGATATCTCAAAACACAAGCGCCCTGCGTCAGGTGCGCCAAAGATATCTCAAAACACAAGCGCCCTCCGTCTGGCGCGCCAAAGACATCTCAAAATACAAGCGCCCTGCGTGAGGCGCGGGAAAACGCCGCTGACCAAGTTGCGATGTCTAATTTTTGCATCTGATTGGTTGAGATGTTTGCGTTAAACTTGATTTTTTTTCACAAATCATAGAGCAAAGAACGTAAAACCAAAATACAGACCCGGATGATCCAGGACTACTCTTGACACTTAATAGCTAAATTTCTCTATCGACTTTACTGTGGTTCAGTTCGCCTTCCCTAATATTAACCCAGAGACTGTACAGTAAAACTAGTGGCGGTTTTATCCCGAAACAACAAGGATTAAGGTCATGTTTTGACTCAAAATCCCTTTACGGGTTATTTTTTCTTTAATGCAGTGCAACCTGAAGTGGGTAGAGTGTTTCCTGAATTTCATTACTCATCTTTCAGGAATACAAAGGGAACACAGGGCAAAACCATATCATCACCAACTACTTGGGTGCACTAAGTTTCCACGCCACCGCTGTCCGAATCTATCCTCTGAAATGGCATGGATGTATAGCATTAAGGTTGGAGTTGTACGGTTGCTAAGGAATATATAATCTGGAATGGCATGGACGCATGGCACTAAGATTGCTTGGAAGCTATCATTAAAAATGGCATGGACACATGGCAACAAGGCTTGACTCGTATGTTCGGGTTACCTTACTGATTTTTTTTTTTCCTTTTGAATATACCTAAATACGCGAATAGTTAAAAGCTTTTAGGGAAGAACTTGCCTTAAAAACGAATAAAAAATGGTGAAAATTTCTTTCTTCGAAGCTTTTTCAGTGTAACTTAATAATTCTCCTCTTGGTAGAAGTTACGATTATAGTGTCTTATAGCTCAGTTGGTAGGGCGCTGCACTAGTATCGCAGAGGTCAGTGGTTGGAATCCCGTACAGGCCTGATTTTTTTTTTTTTTTTCCCAGGTCTGATTTTCGCTATTGCTTAAATAGCGCCATCTACTGCGAGGATCGTTCACCATATGTATCTAATACCGCAGTTCAAAATATATGAACTTCATATATTTCATTGTATCTGATTTATCACTTTCACGGGTTTATTACGAATCAACTTAACGGCCTGCTCCCAGTTGGCTTGTTAGCTCAATTGGTAGAGCGCTGCACTAGTATCGCAGAGGTCAGTGGTTCGAATCCCGTACAGGCCTGATTTTTTTCAGGTCTGATTTTCGTTATTGCTTAAATAGCGCTATCTACTGTGAGGATCGTTCACCATATGTATCTAATACCGCAGTTCAAAATATATGAACTTCATATATTTCACTGTATCTGATAGTGTCTTGTGTGTAGCCAGACCACAACTATGGCATGCAGAAACTCGAAAGTGGCATATAAGAAAGAGTTGACAAAAAAGTAGTATAAGAAAAAAATTGAATGCGTCTTTATCTACAGAGGGTACCCTTGGGGACCGTTTTCGTTTGACGAGTAAATTTGTAATTACAACATGATATTTTTAAACAACACTTGTAAGTAAACACGTCAGCTGTTCATTCAAGTTTTGCAATGCTTTCTTGGAAGCGGAGAACTTTTTCTCTGTTGTTTTGGCATTTAGTTGATGAATTGTCTTTGCCACGATGAGAAAACAGCGTTCAAATAGGTACTCTTCAACATAACTAGCACCTCGTGCCGCAGTGCGTCGCTTGGAAGGAATGATTAGGCGATGTTCCTTGACGTTGCTTCGAAGCAGCTCACGGAGAAGCTTCTGGTGTTGTTCCCAATCCCCTTGACATGCCTCAATTTGTCTCCTCAAATCTTCGAGGCAAACGTTCTCGCAGTCTGCCAGGAATACGGCAACTTGGTTGTCGAACTGATGTCTGTCTGACAATAACAAAGCTTCGAGACCGAGCTGTTTAACATAGATGTACGAGTTGTTGATGGCATTTTGATCAACAATACCTTGAACTTTTTCCAATATTTCCTTTGGAAGTATTTCAAACAAACGTTTCTTGCTCTCCCGAAAAACTGGAAAGTTATCATTGTAAAAATTAAACATACTGCTGGTTAAATTCTTCGCGAGCTTCAATTGTGTGTTAGTTTGCGGTTTAAGTCGTCGCAGGCCTTGTATATCGACTGCAAATTGCGTAAATAAATCTGATAAATCCAAATGGTATTTGGTGAGTGTCTGCGTTGCACTGCTCTCAACAGGCACCAATCCTTTCAAATCCCTCTTTGCCTCAACAGCGTCTACAAGTAACCCATACTTGGGCAGCACCTCGTTTATTTTTCCTTGAAGTCGTGTAAGAGTTGAGTTGATTTTGACTATATCATCTAATATTGACCCGACAGTGGGTCCATCGAGAACAGTATTTCCCTGCAATTCTGCGGCTTCGCTATGACAAGCGTTACAGACTCGCAGATACAAACAGCCGGCTGGTTCTTTATCAGGGGAACCGATAATGTTGATGAGGGACCACTGAACGACGGCGGATTCACCAGCAGGATACAGGATAAGAGTTTCTTGAGAACAAAATGAACATATTATTGACCCGCACACCCTGGCAAACAAAAGAAAAATAGTTCATATCCATAAAGAGATTAGCTGTGGAAACTCCCACCTACTGTCCAACCAATCAGATGTAAGACTGAAACTAACCAAACCCAAAACCTGACATGCAAACGAGGTTGTTAAGTTGGATGGCCTGTCTAAAATAGCTTTGCTAATTGCAGGCTCCCCGGGACTTCCCCCATCAATTTGTAATGACTAAAGTTAACATTGCTTTAGTTGTTGTAAAAGCAAATGTCATGAAAGTTCAGATTTCAAGATTTATAAAGTAATTCTTTCAGCCATTCTAGAGGTGCTGTGAAAGTTCACCATGGTGATAAGTGGTAAAGGGGAAAAGAGGAATTATGGTTGTTACCACGGCTTTCAGGCTACTTCATTTCAGGAGTTACTACTTATACTACGTACTTACTTGCAGTGGGACTTTGTCTCTGTTACTGAAAACGTTTTATTACACAATGTACAGTAGTTCCTTGACGAGCTTTGCTGAAAAAGACAGAACATGAACAAAATGATGTACTCAGTTTGGGTGGCTTGCGTGTAGAAAAAAGAGTACATTAATTTTAGAAAAGATGGACATTTCAATACCAGATTTATGACACAGTTTTAGGAATATATCCAAATTGTATTAACGGAATAAAATGGGAAGACTTTGGTTATTGTCTTTAAGCGTGGAAAAGTTTTAGTAGAATCAAATTTTTAATCAAGGTTTTTTTTCCTCTGTGGAAATCTGCTTTTGCAGATCAAGAAAAATCTGCAAAATCCAAAAATTACATATGCAAAATTTTTCTGTGGCACAAAAGTGTAAATAAAAGTTGCAAAAACACTTTAACTTTACATCATTACTTGGAGAAAATCTTTAGACACAACAATGGTTTTGCCTGCATTTCATGGTATTTATTCACCTTACATTGCTAAGAAATTGATTTAGCTTCTCACCATCCAATGTTTTGATCTTTGCCAATCTGGGATCTTCATAAAGCTGAAAGCTTCAGTCACAAAGGACTTTAACTTCGATTGGCCAATGTGCTTTGCAAAACCATCCACAAGTCTTTGTAACTCTTCTTTGATATCCCTCAAAGAGTGGCCAGGTCCATCTTTATGATCATTGTTATTTTTCTTTGATTTCACAAGGTTTCGGACATGGTTAAATTCTTTCCATAATGAGCAGAAAGCTCCATCTGTCTGGGGTCCAACATCATCAAAACAGCTTTTACACACCTGACAAGAGAAAATCAAGACAACAGTTAATGAGTCAGCATCAAATTACTGGTAACACTTTTCCTACTGGTTCTGTATCTAGTAACCCAGAGGAGGGGGGGGGGGAAAGAGTAATAGTCCATTTTACAGTGGTGTGCTTGGTTGCCAAGCCTTTGAACAGGAGTGAGGCTAGGGGTGACCTTGTTATGATACAAACCCTGCTGCCTTTCAAATGTAAATCACTTTATTATCATGCTAACTAGATCCAGGTCTCTATCACGACAAGGTCACCTTCAGCCTCACTCCAAATCAAAGGCTTGGCAACTAAGTACAAAACTGTAAAATGGCCTATTCTCAGTAACTTTCCTTGTAAAAATGACAAGGACTTAACTGACCATTAGGTTACAGAATCTCAGTAAATGTAAATTTACTAGAAACAAAAAGTAATGAATAAAAAAATATTTCTCACTCTGTAGCTGATTCCATCTGGATCTAGAGTTGCAAAGACTGACAAGCGACGCCTGTATTGAGAGCACTCGCCACAAAATACCTCACCACACCTTTAAATAAAAAGTATGGTAACCAATTCAGAGAATAAACAACACTTAAGGATGGACTAAATAGTTTGAACCTGTGATTAATGGTGGACAATGAGGTTTGATCGAGTAAATTAAGACATATTACAGTTGTCCACTGTCAATCACTATTACTGACAAAAGTCACTTCCTAATACTCCCTTTGCTCGTTCCACGAAATGCTGCTGTACATGCACTGCAGGCGCAAATGTAAACCTGAAATCGAGGCTATCCCTGTATAACACTTGAAAAAAACAAAGCACGAAGGTTTCGTTTTAGATTTGTTGTTGGCTCTATAAGCACAATGAACGAACCAAAGCTCCAAAGAAAACATAGAAGTGGAGGGAAGCAGTGTTCAGTGGTAGCTTGTAATAATTTTGAATATCTAAGCGACGGAACACCATCGAAAATTCACTTCTTTAAGTTTCCAACCAAGCCATCGCTTCGAAATCGATGGTGCAATTTAATCAAGCGGCAGCACGGCAGAGACGGCTTTTACGTGAAACCTTCAACAGTCTTATGCGGCCATCATTTTAAGGAAAATGACCTATGCAAACCTCCGGGAGGAATGCGGTACAGGCTACGACTAGGTATGTTTTTGTATGCCCATAAGACTGCCCATAAAATGTGAGCTTTTAGTGAGCTCTTGAGTTTTATGTAAGCTATATAAGTTAAAGTTTAGCAAATTGCAATGATTCTTTTCATACGATTCACTTAGCTTTGAAGATTTTGAATATTTCTTTATTAATATAAGGCTATCGAAGTATCAAGTTAAACTCAAGATTACTTTAAACTTTGGTGTTTATATTTTTCAGGAGCAGAGCCATCCATATCCATAGTCGTAGAGTTGTACGCGGTTGAACGACGGTATATTTCGCAAGTCCTTGCTCCACTCACATCCCCGAGAAGCTTGATCTCTAGACAAAACTTCGTACGTTATTTCGTGGCCACTTTTGGTGTTCGAAATCAACGATATCAATGGCTGTTCTTGTTTTGAAACGTTGTCAGGCTCGATGCAGACCACTTTTCTTTGATAAATAGCTTGACATCTTAGGACAAGATCAGCCTTCTTGCTGCCACATGGCTGGTTTTCTACTTTCAATATTTCTCTTAAATATTTCACTGTAAGCTTTTGAAAGTCCTCTATCTTCTGAATTGTGTCCACCAGGCAGCCTTCGCCACATTTTTCGACTTAAATATTTTCTTCAAAGAGCTCTTATAAGTTAAAAAAATCAACATTTTTACACGCTCGCCCTTGGTTTGTTTGTATGATATGATACAGGGTTGTATGATATGATACAGGGTTAGCCTCGTTTTCACGCTTGACAGTATCTGCAAACATTCGAACAGTGGTTATCAGCACAGAACGCGAAACTGGAGTTTTAAGCTACTCTCATTCAGATGATCACATTACATGATCACCTTTTGGTTATAAGATAACATAATGATTGGTTAATTGCATTTATGTAGACACCCTGAATTAACAACAAAGCTGACAAGATCATGTACAAAATCAGTTAAATCTAACAACTAAATTTAAATAAATACATCACAACAAATCTCAATATAACTCTCAATTCAAACAACTTAATACCAATCTTAAATTCAGATATACTTTCTGTCAAATGGTTGCAACATTTTTATGGCTTATCCACTTTGATGTAATGGGAAAGTAAATGCGAGATCCCTCACGTATTAATATGTCGACATATCTGTTTACCCAGCCCAAATTAACTTAAGTCCCCCTCTCAGAAGAAAATAATAATAACTAATGCTTCTACTACCCGTCCCCTACAATAATAATAATGTTGACAGCTTAGACCTTTGTAAGAAGAATCAAGTCAACTGGTCATTAACTAATACATTGGCCAAACGTTTACAAGGAAAGATTACAGCATGTACAGAATTGGTAATCTGAATCAATTTCCACCCATTCAATTATTAATTAAATATCGTCCTCAGATGATAAAGGAAGCAAGATAAATTAAATTTATCGATTTGGAGTCTAACTTACACTGATGCGTTATTCTGTAGAAGATGGAACCAAGGTCCGCTAGAAGTGTTAACTAGCAGTTTACATACCTTCTGCAGTGATGCTTCCTTTCCGTTAACGTAAATTTCTTCCGACAGCTTCCATCGGCACAGTGAGTACGTTCTAAACTATTCACCCAATGCGCCTTCGTAATCTGCCGAACTCTTTCCGCCTTTGGAATCGGTTCCTCGTGCTCGTTCAGAACATAACTTACTGAGCGGCTTAGATCCTCCCATTGGGCATTCAGAGACTTTGATCGATAATAATTAGAACTTCTGTGAGCCATAATGATGCAGAGCAGTCAAAGAGGTAAGCTACAGGTATTACAAAACGAATACAGAAAGTTGCCACATGCCTGTGCGAAGGTTCACCTGCACCAAACTATCACTGAGTTAGAAGTCCATGTATGACCCCATAAAATGTCCTAAGTTCTCACTGATTATATGACGTCATGTTAAAAAGTCATTTAGCCCATGAGGGGACGCAAATCGTCTGCACTGCAAGTATCCCGGAAAGTCCCATACATTTTCTTAGACTAAAAGTCTAAGAAAATGTATGGGGCTTTTTGAGCGCTCCAGGTAGCTTTCCTGTAAGGCGTCATAATCTTGTTGCTGCTGACATCGATGTGACAGATAATTCCTTTTACAGTGTTTTCTTTGCCGGCTTATATTGTCATGAAGTTTCAATAAGACGGCTCTCATTTTTCACCACAACAATAAAGTTTTTGTAAATTACGAGATCGGATGCACGTACTGTTTCAACTAATTCGCTCTTCTTCCTTGGGAATACATTAATAAAATGTCGGCGGACCTTGAGGCCTCCACTAAGCTGGAAAAACCAAATAAACAGGAGGTAAAATCGCGAAAATATACTCCCAAGGAGAAACCTAAACAAAGTAGAGAATGGAGAAAGCGAAACCGACAGCAGAAGAAAGCGGGTAATCTGGCTTAAGTTCTGCCTGGCATCAATGGTGGACCAAATGTGACTGAGACAAACTTGATAGATAAAAATCATTTTCTCCAAATCTGGATACAAAACAGGTAGGCAACGAAAGCGGACTTATCATGCTTAAGGCTAATTCTAAAGAAGAAATGGAAAGTAATGTGAAGCGACCACGATTAACAACCGTTTTAGATGTAAATTATTCAAGATCAACAATGCTTCGGAGGGCGCTTGGAGACGATGCAAGACGTAGGCGGGCTCAATATTCAAGGCCGTTTTTGGCACAGACAACTTTTAAACGTATTGGTAGTCAGAAAAATACCCATTTGAAGAGTCATCACGAGATTCAGGTAAACAGAAGTTCAAATATTCGAAAAGGCTGGTTGCTATAGAGTGACGTCTTAAACCGGCTAAGTGTATTTGCTGCCTTATGTTTTGTTGTGAATGTTGGTTTTGTGGTGTATCAGAACTCAATACCATTAAATTTCATTAAAGATCCAGCAAAGTGCCTGAGTTTGATTTTGCAGCTTATAGTGGTTGATGGAAGATGCATTTAAAGTTAAATTTCCCGTAGGTACTTTAAGTTGGAATCACCTGAAACCACTTGAAACCATCTGAAACCACCGATGAAACCACCTGAAACCCCCAAGGAAACCATCTGAAATTACCTGAAAATATCTCGAAACAATTTAAAACAACATGAAAGCACCTATTTAAATACGGGTGACATCAGAAAATAAGTGTTAACAATCGAGTTTATCCACAGGGAGCCCGGCTTACGGATATCGTATATAATGCCTTACAGTACAGAATAGGCACCACAAACAGGTCTTCAAGGAAACACTCCATTGTTCTTGTTGAAAACACACTCAATTAGCTCTACGAATGGCTGGGAGTGCACGGGAGTAGGCGAATTCATTTCTTGACAAAGCACTTGCGTGACAATAACAACATGCGATCGCGAATGCAAAGAAGAAACTGTTTTAAATCGAAAGAAATACGTGAAGTTTTTTCAACGAGATTATGCAAATTATATATGAAAAAGCCCAGGAAGGCCTAAAGATTTTCAAACTTCCTAAGGAAATTTTGAACATTGTGTTTCTTTTTAATCAGAGACGAATTTATAGCGTGACCTAGAGTTTCACTGACTTTGTTATTGCAAGTGTGAAATATATGTGGATTTTTTGCAAGGTATTTTACTGCAAATGACAGAATATAGCTGATGAAAGGTGGCTTTAACTTCCACTGCCTAAGTAAATTTCAGGTGGTTTCATCGTTGGTTTCAGGTGATTCCAACTTTTAGTACCTACGTTAAATTTCCAGGTTATTTGTCTGCCAATCTTGACTCTTCATATTTTTTTAGTTTTGCAATGTTTTTATGTTACATGTCTAGCCATGTTATGCTACTCAAGCAAAAAGGTGGTGATGCTAACAAATATATCAATGGACTTTGCCAGCGAGGCCGGATTGGACACAGTGCTGTGTATTCTGCAAAGTTATTGAGGTAGGTTATACCTGCAATTGCTAAATGACATGCATCATGGCAGAATTAAACAGTAACACAAAACATTTTCAGGTTATCGGTATTTGTGATGCAATTTATTTGTAATCAATTCAAGACAGCTTTCTTGGCTTTATGGAAAGGCAGAAATCTGTCCACAAACATGAACATATTTTATCTGTGGTGAACAGTGATTATATATCTACAAATAATAGTGAATATTATATGACTTTAGCCAAGTTCATTCATTATTAAGTCGTAGGTGCCCTTTATTGATAGGTATGTGCCTGTCCTGATGTTCCTCGAGGGAAAGCCTGGGCTGAGTGTTTCCCAAAGAGCAAAGCAAATATTGGGGGGTAGGTACAACTCTGCATTTCCGTATTGACAAGCATAAAAACGTCCAGCTTGAAGTATGGTACTTCACTTTCTATTTGGAACCCATGTCTTTAAATTTCACTTGGGATACTCAGTTTGACAGACAGTTACCAGCAGAAATATGGTAGGTTTGGATTACAAAGGTGGAAACTAAATTCACTGATTTTTTTTCTCTCTGTTTCAGATGGACAGGGTTAAGAGATGACTTGCTCTTTCCCCTTGAAGAGGAACCATGTGATGTCAATTTATGTGCTCTGCATGCAATGTATAACATTTAAATTTTTAAATTGTGTGCACCCATTGTAGTATGGCACAGTCAACATTGTTTTCTTTTAAAGAAATCTATTTTCTTGAAGTTTAATCCTGTAATAATAATCTTTTGTTTAGTGTTGCCTGATCACTTCTGAGATATATATTTATTTGTCATATTTTTTTGATTAATATAGCATTCAGCGTAATGCCAGAGGGCTTCTGGGATATATAGCAAACTTAGTTTTCCATTCACGGTTAATAGAGGGAAATGTTGTCTTTCCTTTCTGGTTCACCCAGGTTGAATTCCTGGCATTCAATGTAATGCCTGAGTGCTTCAGGGATATATAACATACTTAGTTTTTCATTCATGGTCAATCTTGGGAAGTGTTGTCTATCCTTTCTGGTTCACACAGGCTGAAGTCCTGGTATTTAGTGTAATTAATGCCTGAGTGCTTCAGGGATATATAACATACTTAGCTTTTCAGTCATGGTTAATATAGGGAAGTGTTGTCTATCTTTTCTGGTTCACCCAGGCTGAAGTCCTGATATTAAGAGTAATGCCTTAGTGCTTCTGGAATACATGACATACTTAGTTTCTTTGACAATCACGGGGAATTGTTGCCTATCCTTATTGGTTCACCCAGGCAGAAGTCCTGGCATTCATTGTAATGCCTTAATGCTACTGGGATATATAACATACTTAGGTTTTCATTCATGGTTAAAATAGGGAAGTGTTTTCTATCCTTTCTGGTTCACCCAGGCTGAAGTCCTGGCATTCAGAGTAATACCTAAGTGCTTCTGGGATATATAACGTGAAGAAATTCTTGTGACTCAAACTGTTTTGCTCTTTGAGCTCTTCACCTATCTACAGCAGAGCGACAATAATAAATGGTCATTTGAGACACAAATTTGAAAAACAGTTTCATTTACTGCTAGAAGGTGCCCTGCAAACCGCGACGGGAAGAGAACTTCAAAACACAAAATGCTGTGAAAAAAAAAATCAATGAATAAATCAAGGCAAAACAAAAGCTGGTACATTTCTTTGTGAAGCTGGATCATGAAATTTCCGATGCAACGTTTTTGTAGGACGTAAACACACGACAACGACTGATTTCCTGACAAACTGGGCAATACGAGATAACATGAATTATGCAACAACACAAAATAACGCGCACAGCCTCAAGTAATCTATATACTGTATTTCCTTAAATAAGTACCAACCCCTCGGCCATCCAAACTTCAAATGCGCTGGAATTTTTCTTGTTGACGAACAGGCGTCTCTGGGTGTGCCACTTAAAGTACAGCCTAATGACTATGATTATATACAGAGTTTAAAAATACAGAAATGCTGGGTTATACTGCACTTTTGGGTGTGCCACCTTAGAGTGCAGACTACTGACTACGATCATATAAAGAATTTCAAAATACAGAAATGCTGGGTTATACTGCACTTTTGGGTGTGCCACCTTAGAGTGCAGACTACTGACTACGATCATATAAAGAATTTCAAAATACAGAGATGCTGGGTTATACTGCACTTTTGGGTGTGCCACCTTAAAGTACAGACTACTGACTACGATCATATAAAGAATTTCAAAATACAGAAATGCTGGGTTATACTGCACTTTTGGGTGTGCCACCTTAAAGTACAGACTACTGACCACGATCATATAAAGAATTTCAAAATACAGAAATGCTGGGTTATACTGCACTTTTGGGTGTGCCACCTTAAGAGTGCAGACTACTGACTATGATCATAAAAAGAATTTCAAAATACAGAAATGCTGGGTTATACTGCACTTCTGGTTGTGCCACCTTAAGAGTGCAGACTACTGACTACGATCATATAAAGAATTTCAAAATACAGAAATGCTGGGTTATACTGCACTTTTGGGTGTGCCACCTTAAAGTACAGACTACTGACTACGATCATATAAAGAATTTCAAAATACAGAAATGCTGGGTTGTACTGCACTTTTGGGTGTGCCACCTTAAAGTACAGACTACTGACTACGATCATATAAAGAATTTCAAAATACAGAAATGCTGGGTTATACTGCACTTTTGGGTGTGCCACCTTAAAGTACAGACTACTGACTACGATCATATAAAGAACTTCAAAATACAGAAATGCTGGGTTATACTGCACTTTTGGGTGTGCCACCTTAAAGTACAGACTACTGACTACGATCATATAAAGAATTTCAAAATACAGAAATGCTGGGTTATACTGCACTTTTGGGTGTGCCACCTCAAAGTACAGACTACTGACTACGATCATATAAAGAATTTCAAAATACAGAAATGCTGGGTTATACTGCACTTTTGGATGTGCCACCTTAAGAGTGCAGACTACTGACTACGATCATAAAAAGAATTTCAAAATACAGAAATGCTGGGTTATACTGCACTTTTGGGTGTGCCACCTTAAGAGTGCAGACTACTGACTACGATCATAAAAAGAATTTCAAAATACAGAAATGCGGGGTTATACTGCACTTCTGGTTGTGCCACCTTAAAGTACAGACTACTGACTACGATCATATAAAGAACTTCAAAATACAGAAATGCTGGGTTATACTGCACTTTTGGGTGTGCCACCTTAAAGTACAGACTACTGACTACGATCATATAAAGAATTTCAAAATACAGAAATGCTGGCTTATACTGCACTTTTGGGTGTGCCACCTTAAAATACAGACTACTGACTACGATCATATAAAGAATTTCAAAATACAGAAATGCTGGGTTATACTGCACTTTTGGGTGTGCCACCTTAAGAGTGCAGACTACTGACTACGATCATAAAAAGAATTTCAAAATACAGAAATGCTGGGTTATACTGCACTTTTGGGTGTGCCACCTTAAGAGTGCAGACTACTGACTACGATCATAAAAAGAATTTCAAAATACAGAAATGCTGGGTTATACTGCACTTCTGCTTGTGCCACCTTAAAGTACAGACTACTGACTACGATCATATAAAGAATTTCAAAATACAGAGATGCTGGGTTATACTGCACTTTTGGGTGTGCCACCTTAAAGTACAGACTACTGACTACGATCATATAAAGAATTTCAAAATACAGAAATGCTGGCTTATACTGCACTTTTGGGTGTGCCACCTTAAAGTACAGACTACTGACTACGATCATATAGAGAATTTCAAAATACAGAAATGCTGGGTTATACTGCACTTCTGGGTGTGCCACCTTAAAGTACAGACTACTGACTACGATCATAAAAAGAATTTCAAAATACAGAGATGCTGGGTTATACTGCACTTTTGGGTGTGCCACCTTAAAGTACAGACTACTGACTACGATCATATAAAGAATTTCAAAATACAGAAATGCTGGGTTATACTGCACTTTTGGGTGTGCCACCTTAAAGTACAGACTACTGACTACAATCATATAAAGAATTTCAAAATACAGAAATGCTGGCTTATACTGCACTTTTGGGTGTGCCACCTTAAAGTACAGACTACTGACTACGATCATATAGAGAATTTCAAAATACAGAAATGCTGGGTTATACTGCACTTTTGGGTGTGCCACCTTAAAGTACAGACTACTGACTACGATCATATAGAGAATTTCAAAATACAGAAATGCTGGGTTATACTGCACTTTTGGGTGTGCCACCTTAAAGTACAGACTACTGACTACGATCATATAAAGAATTTCAAACTACAGAGATGCTGGGTTATACTGCACTTTTGGGTGTGCCACCTTAAGAGTGCAGACTACTGACTACGATCATAAAAAGAATTTCAAAATACAGAAATGCTGGGTTATACTGCACTTTTGGGTGTGCCACCTTAAAGTACAGACTACTGACTACAATCATATAAAGAATTTAAAAATACAGAAATGCTGGGTTATACTGCACTTCTGGGTGTGCCACCTTAAAGTACAGACTACTGACTACAATCATATAAAGAATTTAAAAATACAGAAATGCTGGGTTATACTGCACTTCTGGGTGTGCCACCTTAAAGTACAGACTACTGACTACGATCATATAAAGAATTTCAAAATACAGAAATGCTGGCTTATACTGCACTTTTGGGTGTGCCACCTTAAAGTACAGACTACTGACTACGATCATATAAAGAACTTCAAAATACAGAAATGCTGGGTTATACTGCACTTCTGGGTGTGCCACCTTAACGTACAGACTACTGACTACGATCATATAAAGAATTTCAAAATACAAAAATGCTGGGTTACACTGCACTTCTGGGTGTGCCACCTTAAAGTACAGACTACTGACTACGATCATATAAAGAATTTCAAAATACAGAAATGCTGGGTTATACTGCACTTTTGGGTGTGCCACCTTAAAGTACAGACTACGATCATATAAAGAATTTCAAAATACAGAAATGCTGGGTTATACTGCACTTTTGGGTGTGCCACCTTAGAGTGCAGACTACTGACTACGATCATAAAAGGAATTTCAAAATACAGAAATGTTGGGTTATACTGCACTTCTGGGTGTGCCACCTTTAAGTACAGACTACTGACTACGATCATATAAAGAATTTAAAAATACAGAAATGCTGGGTTATACTGCACTTTTGGGTGTGCCACCTGAAAGTACAGCCTATTGACTATGATCATAAAAAGAGTGTAAAAATACAAAAATACTGGGTTATACTGTACTTTTGGGTGTGCCACCTTAAATTACAGTCTACTTAATAAGATGATAGAAAGAGTGTAAAAATACAAAAATGCTGGGTTATACTGCACTTTAGGGTGTGCCACCCAAAAGTACAGACTTCTACATACGATTAATAGGAAAGGTAATAAATACTAAATACTAAATAAGAAAGGTAATTAGCGCATACTGTGAAATTGAAAAGGAAGCAAGTACTTACAAATGGTGCCCATTTCAAAAGCGCTCTCCGACGAAACATCTGGGCGTTTCACAATATAAACCACACCTCATAATTTAAAGAAAAATAAACAAGAACTGTTTAACCACAAGTGAAGGTACTTGCCAATGCCACCTCTGATATCAAAGACTTACATCAACACGGGACTGACAAAATGTAACACAATTAAGAATAAAATTTTTAGCTGTATTTACAGCTGTGTAGGAGAGCTTCAACTTGTCCAGTGGAAGGGAGAATCCCACAATCTCTTCAAGGTTTTGAAGAATTTCAAATTCTGTTGGACCTGAAATGTGTTTTATCACAATGGGAAAAATAATAGATATACCCACAAAGTGAATCAATTGTAAAATACACACAAAGCCAATAATTTGACCACTCATGTACCTGACATAGAGCTGACATGAATATTCTGCTTTGAAATAGCAGACTCCTGACCACTCTTCTTCTTAACAGAAATTCTATCACCATGAAAAGACTCTGGGCCAAAGCACTTCAGGGCTTGATTGGCTTCTGGAAGTGAACTAATCTTGTAGGCAATCAGACCAATGGATGCAAGCAGCTGCTCTGTATTGCGCATCTCCATATGTAGTGCACACAACTGAATGCTAGTAAGCTCTTCATCAAGGAGAAAAAGGAGATCATCCCGGATTCCAGTTGATCTGCAAATTATGGACAACAATGGTGCATTTACAATAATTTTATTGTAAATGGGTACCCCAAGAGGAGCAGGGATGGCGTAGTGGTGAGAGCAATCGCCTCCCACCACTGTGGCCTGGGTTCAATTCCTGAACCTGGTGTCACATGTGGGTTGAGTTTGTTGGTTCTCATCCTTGCTCTGCGGGTTTTTCTCCGGGTCCTCCGGTTTTCCTCCCTCCACAAAAACCAACGTTCCAAGTTGTGTCCCCAAATAGCTTCAAGCTAAATACGCCTGACACATTATTAAAGTTTATTATTATTATTATTATTTATAAATAAAAAATAAATAGTCTTATGAATATCATGGCAATAAATAAATGGTGGAAGGTAGCTGCTCTTACCAATGCATCAACTTTGGTACCCAAAAGGCCTCAAGCACTTCCTAGATAAGCCTGTGCATTATTTAATGATCATGAATGGCTAAACTTAAAGTATACCTGCCTATGTTACACTTGCTTCGTAGGCATTCTAGGCAGGTTTCATCTGGGGCCACTTCATGACATTTGCAACCCTAATGGGAAATGAAATTACCTCAAAATAAATTAATATTATCATACAAACTTTTTTGGTTGCATTATTAGAGAAGACTGTAGCTTGTGTATTGTAACTGATGAACTACAACTAAAAAATGCTCATTGATTCACATGTACACCAACACAAATACTAACCCTGATTGCATTGCATATAAAGCAGAATTCTACATCTACCCCTCGACCACCAAGTTGAAAATCAAGATCCCCTTTCTTTACCAAAAGAAGGATCAGTGTTTTGTAGTCCAATGAAACTAAGATATGACAAAAAAACAACAGCAATAAAGAATTATGATATGACATACCCCCGGTACATGTAGAAAATTAACTTACTGTTTAAAATAATGTTCACTGATAATGAAAAAAAAAAAAAAAAACCCTCAATTAAGTTTCTAAAAAGAAAGTCAGCATCCTGCCTTTTAAAAAGATTAAGGTTAATGTTCTTGCAAATAACCATTATGTAACAAAATGATAGAAACATCTTACCATCAAATTCTACATTGAACTTCATGCCATCAACAAAAATTCCTTGGTTCTTGATGATTCTCTTTTGTTCATTTAGATCCTTTAAAAGTACCTTCAGGCTTTCCCTATCAAAATAACATTAGGCATGAAGACAACCGATGAAACTTGTTGTTTATTCAGAGCTTATGTTGGGGTAATGTTCTTATAATGCAAAAGGATTTGCAGTTTTTTTCCTCTTTCTGTTTAATTCATAATGTGTGGGTATTTGTGTGTGTGTGTGTGTGTGTGTGTGTGTGTGTGTGTGTGTGTGTGTGTGTGTGTGTATTTGTGCATATTACATTTGTCAGATCTTAGAGCCAGTACTGGAAATTGAGTCAACAATACAACTATGAAAACTGTAACATATATGTTCTATAAAACTATAGGCTTTCAGTAAGGAAAGCTTTATAATAAAGTGTCTCTACTATGCAAATTAAAAACTTTGTAACCACGTCAAGCAAAGGAGAAAAAGTATTTTAGTAACATAAAATAATAGAAATTAATGATGAACCTGTTTTCTTTACGATTCGCAATGGCCAGTGGGTAAACAGACTTTGCATTCTGTATGTCGTAAACAGGGTTAAGACGGGGAACCAGACCTACCAATACCTGATTTCTACCTGATCATAAAAAAATGATAATAGAAATGGTTATTATTTCATTCTCATTCATGGGAACAAAAATTATGCGCAACCACACACTTAATCCGAGATAAGGTATTTTTTTATAATTTATGGCAGCAGACTTAAACCTGACAGTCAGTATTTACCACAAAAGGGTCTTCCATCTATCTTCATCAGAAGTTTGAGAGTTGGTGAGCATGTTAGGGTGCGCGATGCACTCTGGACTACTCAATAAAGACACACGAGTTCTCATCCAATATGGCGTCCTGTATTGCATAATAACTTGATGTCAGGAGTGGGATTGCCTTTACGCCCCATCCCTTGCCTTAACTCCTTCAAGCGACGGAATCTACGAGTTTTTGATTCAGACGTACACTTTCGACGACCTCTGACCGAGAAACGACCTCGTAAGAACCAAATATGGCCGAAGGCAAGCCACCAAACCTTTCGTTCCGCGAAGACAAAGCAGCCAGTGTAAGAATTTGGCGCAGGAAATTCAATGCCTGGTGCCTGCTACAGCGAAAATGGAGGGACGCCAGCAAAAGCCCAACGACTCCAGAACACTGGGTCCCAGAAAAGGCTCAATCCGAAATAGCGGCTTTCTTTCTCGCCCTCCCGGATGATGTCTTGGAAATTTTTGATACCACAATCCTTCCGAAAATGACAACAGAAGAGAAAAAACAGCCATGGACATATCAGCAGCGTTTAGAGGGTCATTTTGTTGGTCAAGACAACGTCATGCCCCAACGACTAGCTTTCTTCAATTGCACACAAAAACCTAACGAATCCGTCACAGATTTTGAAACCCGAATCAGAAGCATTGCCCAAAAATCCAAATATTCCGAGATGACAGACCCCCTCCAGGAGCTCATGCGCGACCGCTTATGCACAGGAGTCCACAACAAAGACCTTAGAGAACTACTCCTTCATCACTACAAGGAAGACGGGAAAACACCCTACACATTCGATGAACAACTTGCTCGTGCAAAGTCCTGGGAAGCAGCTCACAACACCAACCTAGCCATTATGCACTCTACCAACCCGAACCTCGAAGAGCAAGTCAATCAATTGGCAACGAAACCGACACCACCCCGTCGTGGAAACTGTGGTTGGTGCGGAGGCCTTAGACATCCCCGCAAGGACTGTCCAGCGACCAAACCAGGTACCTACTGCACCAATTGTTATATGACTGAGAACCATCTTGCCAAGGTCTGCAGATCCCCCAAAGACAAGTTCAAGTTGGATTTTGAAAAGAAACAAAGAAAACAAGCCAAGCACCCTCCCCCTCGGCGCTCAGACACTGTTCACCACTTCTCTCAAGGGAACGAAGCATCTGCAACGTATCTTGATGATGATGATGACTACGTCGTCCACTCTTTCTCAGCTTTTGCTCTTTGTGACGACATGGAGGACGACAAATACTTCACCTGGCTCCCAGTCTCCGTTAGCCCTGAAAAGAACATAAAAGTGCTAATGCAAGTAGACTCTGCCGCATCCTGTAACACCTTACCATCATCAGTCTTCAGGAAGATATCGGCAACTGCCCCGCTACGCCCCTCGCATGTCAAGATATTCCCTTACTCTGGAGAACCTATTCGCCCATTGGGCAAAGTCAGTCTAGCCTGCGAGGGCGTCTCCCACTTCGAAACACTAGAATTTCAAGTAATAGACTCGGCATGCATCCCAGGCAAACCCGCCCTCATAAGTGGTAGAGACAGCAAGCGTCTCGGTCTACTGAAATTTCACAAAGACAGAGTGTTCTCCTCCCCAACGTCAGACATCAAACTACCCCGCATTCATCTGGCCTCCACAGATCAGACAACACCTCCCCAGTCCGCAACTACAACCGACTTGCACCCAGGCCACCTCCAGCAGACCCAATTGGTTACATCGTACAAAGACAACTTTGAGGGCCTGGGAAATGTGGGTCAGCCAGTCCATCTGACTTTGGATCCTAAAGTCACACCCTGCCATGCAGGCATCCATCGAGTACCGGTGGCGAAACTCGAAAAAGTGAAAGCACAACTTGACGCCATGGTGAAATGTGGAAAACTCAAGAAGGTGGACCAACCCACAAACTGGTGTAGTAACATGACGGTCAGAGAAAAGACCCGCCCCGATGGCACCACCAAAATACGCTTATGCTTAGATCCCAGCCAAACGCTGAATAAAGCCATCATAATTCCGCGCTACCAGATTCCTACTATACAGGAAATACTTCCACGCTTATCAAGGAAAAAGCATAAAACATTCTCCATATTCGATGCCCTCGATGGCTTCACTCAAGTTGCGCTCACAGATGAATCCAGTCTGCTCACCACCATGCACACCCCCTGGGGTCGATACTGTTGGCTCCGCCTCCCTTATGGCGTTAGTTGTGCCCCAGAGGAATTTCAGTTACGAATGCATGAGGCCCTTGAGGGTCTGCACGATGTGTATTGCATAGCTGATGACATCCTCGTCGTGGGCCAAGGCGACACAGTTGAGGAAGCAAACAGAAATCATGATCTCAATGTCCTTGCCCTAATGAAGCGCGCTCGAGACAAGCACCTGAAGTTCAACCCGCAAAAAATTCAGTTTAAACTATCACAGATCACCTTTATGGGCCATGTGATATCCAACCTGGGTGTGACACCAGACCCCAACAAAGTCAAGGCCATCTCTGCTATGCCGGCCCCTACAGATAAGCAGGGAGTGATGCGATTCTGTGGCATGGTGAACTACTTGAATACTTTCTGCCCTAACTTGTCCCCCGTGATCAAGCCCCTGTTTGACCTCACAAAGCAGGATCGTGACTTCATCTGGTCAGACATACACCAGGAAGCATTTGCCCAAGCAAAGCGTCTCATTACCAGTGCCCCATGCCTCGCTTACTTTGACAACAACAGGCCAGTCACCCTCCAAGTGGATGCCTCACAAGGAGGGCTTGGGGGAGCCCTCCTCCAGCCTAATGATTCCGGAGACCTTCAACCAGTCGCTTACACATCCTGCACCCTTCGCCCCAATGAAGAACTCTGGGCTCAAATTGAAAAAGAATGCCTTGCTATAGTGTCGGCCTGTGACAAGTGGGACCTCTGGATTTACGGCCGCGAAGTGAACGTCCACACAGACCACCAACCCTTAGAAACAATATTCAAGAAGCCTCTACACTCAGCACCTCGCCGCCTCCAGAAAATGCTGATGCGGCTGCAACGGTACAAAATCAAAGCCACATACAAGAAAGGCACGTCACTCATGCTGGCGGACACTCTCTCGAGGGCCCCTCTCCCCACCATCAACGACTCAAAACAGACCAATTTTGAGATCTTCAGACTTAACATCGACAGCGACATCAAAAACCCCAGGGTCACTTCCGAGACTCTGAATGACATCATATCTGCAACTGCGAATGACCCCACCCTCTGTCGCCTGATCAGGGTCATAACCACAGGCTGGCCTTCAAGAAAATCGGAACTTACCCACAGCTTACACCCCTATTGGAACTTCAGGGAAGAACTAACCCATCAAGATGGGGTAATCTACAAAGGAACGCAAGTACTTATCCCGCTGGCAAAAAGAAACGCCATCCTACAAAAGGCTCACGCTGCCCACTTCGGAGCGGAATCAAACATCCGTCTCTGTAAGGACACTGTCTTCTGGCCAGGCATGAAGTCTGATATTCGCGAAACATGCCGTTCATGTGGGAAATGCGCACAGTTCCAATTACAGAATGCCAAGGAACCCATGAAGTCCCAGCCTATACCAGAGTACCCTTGGCAGTTTATCAGTCAAGATCTTTGTGCGTTTGAATCGAGTACCTACCTCGTCACAACCGATCACTATTCAGACTTCATCGAGGTTGATGAACTGGAAAACACCTTATCTGCCACTATTGTGGCCAAAACTGAAGCACATTTTGCTCGACATGGTGTTCCAGAAACGATTTTAACTGATAATGGACCACAATTTATTGCATCCGATTTTGAGCGGCTCTGCCACAGATACCAGACAAACCATGTCACAAGCTCACCATACTGGCCCAAGGGGAATGGAAAATCAGAGGCATCAGTAAAAATCGTAAAACGCATCCTGAAAAAGTCTGGAAAAACCGGCCTGCATGAAGCCCTTCTTGTATACAGAAACACCCCCCAAGAGGGCCATCTCTTGAGCCCAGCACAAAGGAGTATGGGACGCCGCATCCGCGGACTCCTACCTATATCTACGGAGCTCTTACTACCCAGCGACCATACTACTGACACAGTCCAGGGAGCCATCGCAGCTAAGCGAACTAGGGCTAAACAACATTATGACATAACTGCTAGTAACCCTCTACCTTCGTTAAATATCGGTGACTTTGTCTACGCCAAACCGTCCCCCCATCACAAGTCTGGCCCTTGGCTCTACGGTCTGGTGACCGCCATTCCGGCCCCACGCTCCTACATTGTGGAAACACCCGCAGGGTTAACCAGACGGAACCGGGCACACCTGCGCCCTGCGGCGCCACCACCTCCTGGTGCTCTAGTCCCAAGGTCGTGGTTAGATAAGCTACCTCCTAGTCCTACGCCGACGGCAGAATCCCCACCATGCCAACCACCCATCTCACACATTACTCAACCAGCCCACCCACCACCTCTTTCACCCACAATGCAACCACCTACCTCAAGTGCCATGCCAGTGCCGACTGCTGAAGTGGAAGCACCCGACCACCCTATTCCAATACCATTAGCACCTATCACCGACGAACCAAGCTTATGCCATCGCCCAAGCCCCATCGCCGAGGAGAGCCACACAAACAAACCTGTCACAAAAACTCGTTCGGGCCGTGTTTGCAAACCCCCTATCCGTTTGAACTTATAACTACCTCCCCGACTAATCATCAATGACACTGTTGCTGTTGGAGATTCATTTTATTACTGCTCAGTTTAACCTTGTTTTTTTTTTCCCTCTATTTTTTTTTCTTTTTTTTTCCTTCCCCCTTCGTTGCTCGATGTGCGTAAAGACACTCTTCATTTGGGGGCATTGTTGTTTCCCCCTAGCTGTGGCGGAGACTTTTTTTCGCCGACCCGTCACTGACTGTTTTGTTCAGTTATAGTTTCAAAAAAAAAAAAAAAAAAAAAAAAAAAGAAGGAAGAGAGATGTTAGGGTGCGCGATGCACTCTGGACTACTCAATAAAGACACACGAGTTCTCATCCAATATGGCGTCCTGTATTGCATAATAACTAGCACACATTATGCAGCCTTTGCTTGCAGACAATCAACTCCAAAACAGGAAACAAATCCACCAGATAACCTTGTAAAGGAGAAGGCACCTTTTTCACATCCATGTATTCTTTACAAACTCCAAAGATCATTTTTTTGGCCACCTTCATTTGGTTAAGGTTCAACAATATTGGTGTGTCAAAGGATTTCTAAAACAGAAGCCAAAGAAAGAGAGCAAGAGAAAAATTAAACAACAAAATTAACATGAAAAATACATCTGATATAACTGAGGTTTAAAAATATTAGCTATTATCATAGTAATAGTAAATAATAATGAGACTTGCACTTCTTCTACCACTTTCAAGCATTAAATTTGTTACTGTGGAACTGCTTCCAAGTTGGGATAAATTAGATATGAGTGCAGACATATCCTTTCCAAAAGAAGCCTCTTAAGATTGATAACTAATAACAGACCTTACTTACCCCTGTCCTTCCAAGTTTGGTGATATTGATTACAGCTTGCCAAGTATTACCAGATACCCTTGCCTTGGTCTTGAAATATAATAGCACCCAATCTGGAACTCGGAGGCTTTCCACGTATAAGGAAAATGTTTCATCACCAACAAGCTCTTCCACCGTCCGTTTAACTCCTTTCTTTAGGGCCACATCTTCCACAACCTCATTTACAATAGCCTTGGCCTCAGGATCGCCAAAAGCACACATGCTGGAAAGCACCGTTGATAAATTTTTTCGGCTCCTTTAAAAGATACCTTGTGCATCTTGGAGAACGCGCGGCTACCACTTTTCTTAATAAGGAAAGTCTTTTCTGAGGTCTCCAAATCACTCCTTTCATAAATCTCCTTTAGATTAGGAGAACTAAGACTGCCACTGTTTGGAGGAGTCAAATGAACCGAGACAGGCATTTCTTTCGTACTAGCTAGGCGGAGTGTTGAATTGAGGGGTCATTGTAAGGCGCCGAGCTGCACGTGGTCGCTCGCAATTCAAGTCGTTGCCGTCTCCCTTGAGGGAACTCAAATCCAAGCCATCCAAAAATTCTTTAACTTTATAAATCGCGGCGGATCCTCCTTCTTCAGAACCTCTTTTTTCCCTCAGAATAACCGATACAAGCCCAAAAGACGAGCAAACAACTTCAAATGCGCTGGAATTTTTCTTGTTGACGAAGGGGCGCCCATCGAGAAGCCGAAGTTTGTCGCTTTCAATTCGGCAGAAATCTTCTGGAAAAGTTGTCAGGATCGGCGATCGCTTAAAATATTGCAGAGGAGTAATTCCACAAAATTCTGTTGTGAGCACATACCAGTAACTATGCTCGCTTAATGCATCACTGACGACGCGAGAGAAGGTCGAAAAACCTTTCCTCGGCGCCATTTTTGGGGTAAATAACTAAGAAAACTACATGCACTACAAAGCAATCTGGGAAAAAAAAAAAAAAACATTGTCCAGATCCAAATACCGACACTGTCCAGATCCAACCGAATGGGGCGCTAACGATATTAACCACGCAAACGCTGACATAAAAACCACATATTTAATTGGATTAGAACCCCTGGGGAGTTTGATGTGTACTTCCAGTGCAGACGATTTGCGTCCCCTCATGACTGTCAACCGTCAACCACATAAAAAGGAAATAACGCGACATTGCGTGACTAATTAATCAAAAGCGACATTCAGCTGTGAAAGATTTTCGACGACGATGAAGTTCTCCGTGAATTTTTTTATTTTCGTTACTCTGACGAATCTTCACATATTCGTCTCCTCAGCTGCATCTAAACCTAATATTTTGTTTGTTTTGGTGGATGATCTTGGATGGAGTGACGTAGGCTTCCATGGTTCGAAAATTCAAACTCCAAATGTTGACAAGTTGGCAAACGAAGGAGTCATTCTGGATAGTTATTACGTTCAACCGATTTGTTCTCCAACAAGAGGAGCGTTGATGTCCGGAAGATACCCGATACATCTTGGTTGGTGTGATTTCAGTTTGCTGTGGATTTTAAACTAATTTTTAATACTATTGTGCCAATCTATAAAGTGGGAAGGCGATATTTCCTACAATTTTCCATTTCTATTTTTTTAAACATCATGTGACGATCAGCATGTCACTTTCACTCCGGGACTAGTCTGCAATAGATTCACCACCTGCACAAAATTTTTATTTTTCTGCTTAACAAATGCTGATTTCAGCTTTCACACAAGAAACAAACATAAGTACATGTGTAGAACTCCTTTCTCAAAGTGAATGATGCGATAGACCAACCGAAATAAACGTTCATATTATATTTTATACCCCAAAAGTGATTTTTAATCTTGCGACGTCGTATATATTGGTTATTTATTTGGTATTCACTGTAATAAGTTAACCCCTTTGCAGTTAACAAATGTATATTATATTTAGATGTAGATTTATTTTGCAAACTCTAGAGATTCTTTTTTGCGCAAGGAAGTTAAAAATTAGCAGAATGGAAAGTTAAAAGTTGATAATTCAAAAAGCTCTAATGTCAACATGTAAACTATGGTTCGTGCAATCATTGCAGAAGTAGTTAAGAGAATTCATATTGCAGTGTAGAGGTAGAAAGATTTGTTTCTTTGCAGGAATGCAGCATGGAATTGTTCATACTGGGTGTCCATTTGGTCTGCCTTTGAATATCACCACACTACCACAAAAACTCAAAGAAGTTGGTAAGAATTTGGACTCGAGATTACAACCTTTTCTCTAGAGTTTTGTGTACAATTTTGGTAGTACGAACTCTAAATGACCTAATAGTATAACTGTTTATTCGGTGAAGCCCTTGAATTTAAAATTCAAAACTGGGTTGCGTTTGATAAGTTTATATAGTTGTTTCTTTAAGTTGGCAATTAATTCATTTTATCTAGTTGATTAATTATTAGTTGAACACATTTCAGAGGTAGTAGAGAAAGGTTAGGGGTGTATAACAAACTAGCAAAGCTTATCAGTTGGCAACCATGCACAAGAAGGTAGTTGTTTAGGAAAAACTCCTAGAACACATTATTCTGCTAAGCATCAACCCTTTGATATGATTTTTGGAAAGATTAAAACCAATTTTCTACTGTAGTAGAGAAAATTTATGTTCCAAAACATAGAGGTACTCCAAATTTTAATTTATAGAAGTTTAAAGGCCTTCCCCACTCCTGCCCTGTTCCCCTGCTCTGCTGCCTATAGGTATATTTTGTTAAGTAAATTTCTCATTAAAATACAAAGGGGTTGTCCTCATTTTTTTTTTCAGGATACAGCACCCACATGATAGGCAAGTGGCATCTTGGTTTCTACAACTGGGAGAGTACCCCTACCTACCGTGGCTTTGATACCTTTTATGGGTTTTACAATGGAGCAGAGGATCATTACACGCATGTTATAAGTCATTTTCTTGATTTCAGAGACAACAAAGAAATTGTCAGGGATATGAATGAGACTTACTCTGTTAATGCTTTTACAAAGGTGAATCATGTGTGTTTTAGAAAAATTGGCAAATGTTAGCATTCAAAGATGCCTTATCATACATAATTTAAATTTAAAAATTTCCAAGTCTGCTTAACAGTATCTGTTATTATTATGTCAAATTTGGATGGGTGCATGGAAACAGCCTTCAATTAAGACACTTTTGATGCAAAAGTGGTGTTGCAAGTGCACCTGCAGTAATTACTTCATTTCTATCTTTTTTAAAATGTTTTGTCCACAATGTTCACTTAATAGAAGATATTCTATATATAAGGCTAAAAGATTAAGAAAAAATTATAAAAATGTTTAAACCAAACGTTTTCGGCTGTTTGCCATCATCGTTGCCCTGATGATGGCAAACAGCTGAAAATGTTTGGTTTAAACATTTTAAAATGGTTTGTTTCAAAGAATATCAGCATGTAATTTCTAAAATGTTTTGTCCATAATGTTCGCTTCATAAAAGATATTCTATATACAAGACTAAAAGATCAGGAAAAAAATTATTAAAATGTTTAAACCAAGCGTTTTCGGCTGTGTGCCATCATCATTGCCCTGATGATGGCAAACAGCCGAAAATGTTTGGTTTAAACATTTTAGAATGTTTTGTTTCATAGAATATCGGCATTCAATTTCTGTGTTTTCTTCAAGCCATAAGTTGATTGATATGAGATAGTGCTACACTAAAGAAAGAACATCAAACATTATTATCATCACTATCTGTATGAATTACCTTTGTCGTTGATTAATACTTTTTCAGCGAGCTGAGCAAATTGTCAAATCACATGATGCCCAAAATGGTCCTCTTTTCCTTTACATGGCATTCCAAAATGTCCACTCTCCAGTCCAAGCTCCCAAACAACATGTGGACAAGTACTCCTTTATAAACGACACAATAAGACGGAGCTATGCTGGGATGGTGGATATCATGGATGAAGCAGTTGGTAATATAACAGGTGCATTCAAGGAAGCCGGGTATGTGGGTATATTCTTTTGCCATGCATGAGACATTTCCAACCATAATTGTTTTGCTTCACACAAGAAATATTGGTAGGCCATGCAAGGGAGGGGAAATCTCAATGATAACATGAATGGTAATTTTTGAGAACAGAAACTTTGAATTTTCTGGTTCTTCATGAGTTGAGGTACAGAATTGGGTAAGATCAATTGTAGTCAAGGTATTTACAATGGCCAGTGGTAGGTTTAACTTGTTCTTGAGAGGAAAGAAAGCAAATTAGTTGCTTAGTTTGAAAGCAAAACCCTTCTTTTGTCTTTACTTGTCCTTATGAGATGTTTCAAGGAGGTGGTAAAAAGAGAGGATACATAAAGGTGGTATATAAATGACAGAAATGGAGAGTAACTCACGTCATATTGTAGGGAGTTCAATACTTTCGTGTGATTGTAGCACAGGACACCTTTCTGAGATGACGAAGTGGTGAATGTTTATTTTTGTATTTGTTTACTTTTATTAGTGGTTATTTTTTAGGGGATAAATCTTGTGATTAGTGTGGAGGGCTTCCATATTAATATAAAAGCTAGTAAAGAGGATACGAAACTGTGAAATATCCTAGAGGAATAACATAATATTCTGAAGTTAACAGACTGTACATGTTTGTTGGTGTCAACTGGGTCTAGAATTTGCTTAATTTCTTCCTCTTTAAAGGTTATGGGACAACACGTTGATGATCTTTAGTACTGACAATGGTGGGGTGCCAAAAAATGGTGGCTATGACTACCCCCTGAGGGGACAGAAGGACACTCTGTGGGAAGGAGGAGTCAGAGGGGTGGGGTTCGTACATGGAAAAATGCTATCTAGGAGTGGGGTGAAATCTACCGGGCTGATTCACGTGACCGATTGGTATCCAACATTGGTCAATCTTGCTGGTTAGTAATCTGTTCACCCTGTCCTTAACCGATTTCTAACTGTAGATAAAGCGAGCGAACTGAGTGCGCAAGGACTAGCGCGTAACGTGCGAGGGTGTGCTTTAGATGCGGGAGCTAGAAAAAAAAGTTTCGGCTAGAATTAATTGCTTCTGGGAACAAATTGTTTTTTTGCAAAACAACTGCAGCATTTTCCGTCGCCGCTTTAAGCATCATATTTAGCGAGATGTGGTTTACACGTTAAATGCAAAACGGACCCTTCACAGTCCTCTTGCACGCTTGCTTCGTTCGCTGACTCGAATCTCGCTGAGCCTTGGAACATCCTACCAGGTTAGAAATTATTGGAACGTTGTTGGTCACTGTTCAGCTAAGATCTTAAAGAAGAAAATAAACTTAAAACCAAGGTTAGACTAACCGTTTCACGCAGAAGGATCATTGCTTTCGATAGTTAGGCAGCTACGAAATCAGGCGTGTCTAATCACACTTTCTTGAACTTTGCCACAAACGCAGTGCAGGCCTGTCCAAACGTATCCGGGTATTTTTGAAGAGGGAAGATTTTTTATCTTCGTTTGAGCAAATTGCCCGTCCACATGAAGTCTATTCGGATCTTTTGGCGTCCTTCCTCATATATCCGCTAACAAGATGGAAAGTCAGATAAGGGCAATATTGAAGCAACCTCTATCTAATAAGGGAGACAGAATGGAGGGGTAAAACTGAGTGAAAATATTTTACTATTATTATAACTGTTTTTTTTTTGTTATCTTGATCATTACTATTATTATTATCATTTGAATTAACACTGTTTTTATTATCATAATAATAATTATTATTATTATCATTAGTTATTTTTAGTTTCTTTAAACTACTAGCTTGTCTCCTTCGTTCTGACGAGGGGCTAACGCTCGAAACGTCAGCTTTGAAACCCTTTGCGGTGTCCAATTCTAATTATCAACTCTGTTGATAAAACCAGATTACCTACGCAACGAACTCGAGGGAGCATGACCTGACATTCCAAATAACCGCTGCCAAAAAATTAACAATAAAAATGCGTCTAGTTAAGTAAATGAAGTACGGTGTTCAGTCTATTTCCGTGTTTAGGTGGTTATCTTAATGACGAAGATCTGCCCCTTGACGGTCATGACGTATGGAAAACCATTTCAAATGGCGAAGCTTCTCCGCGTACAGAGATCCTTCACAATATAGACAGTCCCTCTTTCCCCGACACAGAACTTGGTTTTGCCTACCAGGGCATAGGTCTCCGTGTAGGAGACATGAAACTTCTCATGGGAGTTCCCAATATTTCATACTTCATCCCTCCGGAAGAAAGAAATATTTCTGAGGTGAACTCCGTGACCGACCAGGATTTGAATGATGTAAGTGTAGGATCATGAACATTTAAAAATGTCAAATTCTCCAGCAGGTCCATTTATGGTCAAAAATGCATTTGAAATTTCATCGGCACTCCTTTTTCTTGGAGCTGACTCATAAAACTGTGTTTTTTATATGCACATGTGTGACTTTATTTCTTGTGTCTGAATGATGTGTTGAACTGAATGAGTAATTTCCTAATTCAATTTAGCCCCCAGTTCCCACTATCAATGTTGCGCTGTTCAACGTCACCGCTGACCCGTATGAGAAGAATGACCTCAGCAAAAAGTTCCCAGATAAGGTGAAGGAGCTTCAAGATCGATTGGAGTATTACATGAAGGGGTTAGTGCCGCCTGCTAACAAGCCAAGTGACCCAAAAGCAAGGAGAGTAGCAAGGGAGAATGGAGCATGGACTCCGTGGATGTGAAAAATCAACGAAATGGAACGACTTACACTAATTATTATGCACGTGATCCTTGCACTGAACACCATAATTTTCATTAATTTTTTGGGTAACCACACTAGCGGTTCTCGGAGTAGAAGCGAGGCTTGGTTTGCAAACAATCATGTGACAAAAATGAATTTTCACAAAATCTGCACGAAAAAAAAATTTCTGTTTTCATTTCACGTAGGAATTTAATTAAGAATCACTTTATGAAAGTGGTCCAAATTTCATAGTAATTTGGATATATCAACAAAGTTGAAATGGTAAATTGGCCACCGTAACGATTACAAGAGCTGACGTTTCGAGCGTTAGCCCTTCGTCGGATCGAATAGAGGAATTGTGGGTTGTGCGTGCTTTTAAAGGCAGAAAATGGAGCTACCTTATTGGTGGGAACATGGCAACGACAAAAACAAGAATAAATTAGTGGAATGAAGAGCGTTCGTTGATCCCTTTGGGATTTAGACTGCCGGTTTGAAAGATGAGCTTTTGTTCAAGATTTTTACGGCTTTCCGTGCTACCTAAGTGTAAGGAAAGACCGCAGATTGCCATATGAACGCAATTTCATTGAACGCAGTCTATCGATCACTGAATTGATAATTCGTGCAAAGGTATATAATACACCGACCCCAACTGACAATTGGTAAGATGAGTTTTCTTTGACCGAGTGTAATTAACGAAAGGCTAAGCTTTTAATGTCAAATAAAATACAGCAATTGTCAAACTGCTTTTAGATTTCACCATTCAGTGGCCAAAATTTCACAGAGCATAGTCTATAAATCAGTGAATTGCGGATTTGTGACTGAGTGAAATGTCTTTTTATGTCAAATAAAATACAAGTTGTCAAACTGTTTTAGAATCCACCATTCAACACTGGGGATAAAGCTAGATTGGAGGAAGGAAAGGAAGCAAGGAGGCAATAAAAGAATAAATCGTTCATGTAACTACTGGTGCTGTTTTTTGTTCATTTTCTTACTGATCGAAAAACGGATATGTTTAATCTCAGAAGAACTAGAGGGCAACTCTGATTTTTAACAAACTGTTTATTGGTCGTATTTACAGATCAGTTTTTATTCAGTCATAGTTTTAATGACTCGTCGGCTACAAGTTATATTTATGCCTTTGCTACCTGTTCTCACTAGTTTGTTAATTATCTCGTACCCAGGACAGCGTGACGCATACCGTGGGAACGACATAGACACCTCGTTACCACGCTAGGCGAGTTTGCCTGGTTACTTAGTTGCTGTATGTACAATTATTTTTTTCAATCGAGTGTCGAAAGTAATTCGGGATCACATTGCTTTTGCATTACTTTGCTCTGTGGTTGGTCAAGAAAACTCGCGCCATTTTCTTAACCAATCAGATGTAAGACGGAAACCGAATGGCGACTTTGTCTTGTTCGTTTTTCTGGCGCTTCCGAAGAGACATGGAGTTTTAATCGGCTCTTCGTGATTATTTTTTCATTCGTTCTAATTGGTTTTTGTTTTGGTTTTTCGACAATCAATTAAAACTTACTCTTTTCTAAAGGATTACATATTTACATAAATAGCGGCAAAATTACAATCAACGACTCCAGCCTATTAAACCTTTAACTCCCAAGATCTGCCTGTTAATTCTCCCCTCTAACTGCTACACATTTCCTTGTAAATTGGTCACGAGAATTTGGTGTTCAGACAAGGTAACAACTTCTACCTGATAAGTTTGAGTATTCTCATTACCTGTTTGCAGGATCATGTATGGATATTATAGGGAGAAGTTACTGGTTGATCACTTCGAGGAGTTCAAGGGTTAACTTAAGTGAGAACAAATAACAGAACTATAGAACTACAATCATCGATTTCTATAAATCCAAAGAGCTTGCAAAGTCGAATGTTTAACATTTGTTAGTTCCATTCTTTCCCCTTTCACTGCAAACTTTACAGACTGATTTCACGGATAATACCCTTCACATTATAGTCTGATTGAGAACGATAATCAAGTTTGACAAGCTCTTTAGGTTTTGTCGTCTTTGTTAATAACTTCATATTAACGCCGAGAAATAATTCCTCTCTCCTACAGGAGAGTGTTCAGTAAAATTACTTCCATAAAGAATTTTGCAGCCGTTATCCATCCTTTCTTAAAATGGCGGTAGAAATGGAAGCCACGTTCATCTGGATCTGTGGTTTTTGCTTAACTCACCAAAAAGGCTCCAAAATTGTCTTCTGTTTTTCTGGAGCCTGAGTTATAATTTGGAAAAAGCTTTTCGTGGGTTACTTTGACATTTTCCTCAGTTTTGAACACGACTTGAACAGATAATTTAGTGTTCCCGGGTATCTTTAGTAATCGCGATATGTGAACAGTCCCAAAATATATATCGCGGCTGTCATTTGAGGGTATCGGTGTGAAAGACATTAGCGCAGGATGTCCTGTGGCAGAGACATTTACGACTTTAACCGCGGTTATTTTCTCACTCACTCTGAGATTCAAATAAACTGAATACCAGCCCCCTAATGTAAAGAGGAGTTCTTTGTCTCGACGCGACTTGATTTTGTTGGGTTGTAGTGGATCGTATGAGTGCCAATGTAACAGAGTTGGACTGCCTGAAAGAAAAAAGGCGTTTCGAATTGAACGATACCATGTATGTCTTAAGGGAAAACTGTGTGTCTTCTCTTAACCCTCCAACTGCCAGGATCTGATCGTTAATTCTCCTCTCTTGACCCTACACATTTCCTTGTAAATCGGTTACGAGAATTTGGTGTCAGATGAAGTTTGAGTATTCTCATTACCTGTCTGCTGTACTGATGTATGAATATTATAGGGAGAAGTTACGTGTTAATCTCTTCTGGGATCTAAAGGGTCAAGAGACTGCTCGTTATTTATCGCCTGACGGAGGGGAGGGCTGGAGGTTTTTATTTGATAATAGAAATGTATGAATCTTAACACATTCTTTCTTTCATCAAGGCTTGTTTATTACATCGCTCGCAGCGCCTGTGGGCAAGATGAAGCGAATCCTGTGTTCTGATTGGCTACCCGGGCGGCCAAGATGGGCCCATCTTGCCCGCTCGGGATTGCCCGCATTGATCCCGCGTATGAAAAAAGTTGAATTAGAACTATGTTCGTAATTCTTGGAAAATTTCGGCGATGGAAACGCAAAAAGCGGCAGAAGATAGTCAAAACAAAGAAAACAGAAACAACTCTCGTGAGTTTGTTGTGCTACAAACACAGTTGGCTTTCTTTCCTGGCTCTCGAAGTAAACAAGTCATTCTTAATTCTAAATAAAGCGAAATCTTTTTGCAATATAATAAATCCTTTATTAACCAAGCTTGTTCGGTCAAAATGGCTGGATATTGGCTGAGTTCTTTTTTTGCATTTTTCATGGACCGAGACGAAGTCGAGGTCCATAAAAATGCAAAAAAAAGAACTCGGCCAATATCCAGCCATCTTGAAAGAACAAGCTTGGTTAATAACGTATATATATCAGTTCTTACATATCATGGATAACAGTACCGTTTATACCGTGCTGGCCAAGGATAATAGTAGACATGTGCATGAATGCTGATAAAGAAAAAAATAATTTTCAGATAATACAGATGATACGCATAACCATCAATTAAGGTTTTAAAATGTCTTCAAGCCTGTAAATTTACAGCGACTCTCGGAAATCGGATCTCATTTCAAACCAGAAATCCTGTGGTATGATCGGCTACCAAAGGGTTCTGTGTATTTCCTCTGTATACTGGTCTCAAAGCTAACTTAGGGTCTGCCTAAAGGTTATATCTTTTCTGTGCTAACTGACGCGTGTAGACTTCAAATGATCAATTATCCACTGAAGCAGTGTAAGGTTCTGCCATATCGATTAAACATATCACTTATAATACAGCCTTAGCTGTTTCGAGCTTCCATTGTCGTACAAAGAAGAGATAACGACTTGTCTACATACCTTTTGGTTGGCATTTCCTTACCGAAGTGCAATTTAATCCTAAATTGCGGAAAAAGAAGAGGATACATTAGGAATCTGTTTTGTATGATATACATGCAGTGCGCGGGCGTTTTTCAGCTCGTTGTGAGAAATGAAAATTCATCATAAGCAGTTTATTGTTGCTGAGTACACAAGGTGTGCATCTCGTAATGTTTCGTTTCGTCTCTAAAAACCTAATGGTGTGCAACCAAACAAACACAATGTATTTATTTCATGTTGCCTTACTGAAATCCCGAGTGACACCGGCCAAACTGTGATTTTCTTTTCGATACAAGCTGTATTTTATTGGTCGGAAAACCCTAATTGGGCCTGATTTTTACCTGCTCACAGTAACCTAGAATCGGTCGGCCCTGTGCTTTTTAGAGTTGTCTGATTTGACCCATTTGAACAATAAAATTAAATTAAATCAGTAAGGCGGAATGCATACCTTCTTCAGCAGTTTTGTGTCTTTTCATACAGCGCTCAAACGAGTGACAACAGTTACTGTGATTTTTATGCTTCCTGTGTCCTGTGTGACAAACTAGAATGATACAATTTTATCCTCACAGTAGGAAATCAAACGTTTGAATTGGTACGGAATAATAGATACAGAGCATACCTTCTACATTTTTTATCCGTTTTTTGTACCTTAAATGACAATTAAGATTTCTACGTTTACTTGGATTGTGCAAAGAATAACGCTGGTTAAGATCGATAGATACTTAAGTGTGATCAAGTATCTTAACATGGGCTCCTCCAAACAAACTGCACAAAGGACTGATTACTCGATAACTTTTGAAGACTCGCATTTTTTTGGTTAAATCACACTCGTGACACGAAGAACAAATACCTTTCTTTCACATCTTTCTTAACGCGCTATCGAGCTAAAATAATGCGCCATATTGTCTCTATCTACCCTTAGCATATGGTCATTTGTAATGTTAGTAGATGGAAAGTGAGGGGCGGCTTTCTTCGAATCTGCTTTGCGTTGACCGAGGGAAAGTGATTCCCTGAAAGGTATTTCTTCATCAATACAGGATGTTTTCGAGTGTTTTTTTTTTTAATTCTTTTATTATTCATTGCTTTCAACAACTGATCTTATCACGGTGAAAAAAATTGTCGTTTCCTTCCTTCCGACGCAAAATCTTTCAACGAGCGTTACCGCCAGCTGAAGTCGCGTTTCTAAAAGGAAAAAGTTACGGATTCTTGTACCAGGAGGTCGATGATAGCCCGTGTTCTATCAAAGCTGGCTGCAAACCAACAAAAATTAATACTAAGATCCGATTCACATCAAATTGCAATATCGAAGAGGCCTCCAGACCTTTGGTAATCTTATTATGGGCCAGAAAAAGAAACCGGCTTTCCGGTGTAATTCCCGGTGAGAACGGCGTTCAAGAGGTCTTCTGGGCATGCTCAGCTATGATATTGGTGTCGTATTTCAATGATAGTGGATTGAGGGGCGCTTGAAATACTTAGACTCAACTGCCGTGTTAATTTTTTTCGATCTCATGGTGCACGAATATTATCTTTAAATGAAACTGGGAGTCAAAGAAACCCTACTTCCCGCTCAATTGAGTTCGTGGCTAAGTAGCTTTGTCTCACACAGTATGCGCTGGAAAAAAATCAAAATAAGACATTGTTGAAAATCTTTACAGGAAAAAAAAAACATTAATAGTGTTGTGCAAGCCTTTTTTATCTTATCATGACCTTATCCTTTCACCTAACACATGAAACTGAATGACTTGTTCGTACACTCCGTTTTATTCAAAACACGGAAGTAGGGCAACAAGTCCAGCCATCGTGCAATAAATTTAACATAATCACGTATTTTGTTAACTAAAGAGATCTTCGTTGTTTACGATCACGCTTACAGAGCATGCGTGAAAAGTAAACAGCTGAAAAAGCTTAAAGATGTCTAATAAGACAACACGGATCTATTTCTGACCAAAGGTCGGGGACAGAGAACTACTAGTTGACTCTCGAACGTGAACTCGCCGACGTGCTTTAATTAGCCCACTCACCGACGATCGAAATTAAAATTATGCAAAAATAACCATAAATATCATTACTTACGATTACTCCTTCGGAGACGGGAGATCTACATAATACAAAACAGAAGAAGGTTGGATAAATTGTAGTTAGAATTTTATCGATGTCAAGAGACTAGACAATAACTTTTTGGGACTGCGTAAAGTTTGAGCAGTCACACGTTGTTAGTTTGCCTGGAGAAAGTAAAGAGGCCCATGTTCGCCGGATATTTAAATCTGGAAACTTCCAATACAAGTTGGCTAACTTTACCTCTGTGTTTGAGAGCTCTTCTCTTAAATTTTCGTTTTCTGCCTCTGTTTTGGCTACTTTGGAAGACAATTCCTCCACCATCTTTCTCATTTCTTTCAATTCTGTGGATAACGACTGCTCTATGGAATCTCTTCGGATGAGGACGTACGAATGTATACCAACAGCAATCAGAATTGCTGCGAGCAAAATGCTGATCCATCGAAGAGATTTGCTTTGTTGGAGAGAATATTGTCGTAGTTCACTCATCGCGCTCTGTGTTTCCTTGAAAATGACCCGAGGAGACTGATCCTTTTAACTTTGTAACTCAAGGAAGCTGAAGAATTTCATTTAATTACGATACGTACATCGACAGCTCCGCTGCATACAACTTTGGACACGTGACCAATGTTTATTACACCATCATTTTTGAGTCATGGTTTCATGAGGGCTGCGGACTTCATTTTGACATTCATTTTCACCGAAAGGCGTACGATTTCTTAGAAGTCTATTGCTACCTAAGTATTATTATGCAAAGTGGCTTAATGTTTACTTTTGACTGAGCTACCAAAATATATCAATGCGAGATCAAAACAATAAGTATATCAAATGTAGGACATTGTCAGCTTGTAGTTGTCATCGACCATTTCATTGCACGGTGGATTTTTCTAGTAAACGAATTGAATCACGGAGACTAAGGAAGGAAAAGAGATGCATGATTTCACATTAGCCAACTGCAACCCATTTAATAACACTCAAAGCTCCTTATGCATATCATTACATGTATTGACATTTTGCTTTTCAGTGTTAGAGACCATTGCAAAGTTGTAGAAGGCCAGAAAATCGTCAGTTTATTAAACCAAAACGTTCAGATCAATCACACCAACTAAAAATTTCCAAAGAAGAGTTTGTATTTGACCTTGTCGATTAGCGTAATAAACCGTGGAAAATATCAACCAGAATGGATTCCAGGATTGTGGACGGAGAATCAATTCCACACGAGATCAATTCAAAATTTTGCATGGAAACCACATTATAAACCAGGTAAAAGAGTTACCTATGAGTTGAAGCTTTAAGGCAGAGAAAGGTATTCGAATTTTTGAGATGCTAAATTGAACTGTCGTTGTCGTGAACCTTTCGGAAACTTACTCGGAGTTAATGTACCTACGAGTCATTATTACTTCCTCGAAACCAATCACCGATGAAAGCAGAGTTAATAGAGGGTTCCCTCTATTAATTCTGATGAAAGTTATCAACCTTAATATAGTGGGAATTGCGTTCATAATAGTTTGTAAAGCATATAATTTTAGCACATTTTCTTTCAGTTAACTGTGGATTTTAAAATAACTCCGGGAAAGCGCATACATAGCGGACTGCAAGGGCATTTTCGAATGTATTGCGTTGTTGAGTAATGTAAACAAAAAATACTAGATGGCGTTCAACTGCACATCTAACCCTTCGTTTGATAAATCATTTAAGACCCTAGCTCAGTTCCTGTGAAATCTGTTAAATCTGTACCATAGAAGTTTTATAAAATTTAGCTGTTGGAAGAGAAAACACAAAAGTATAGTAAAAACTTAAAGCTGTGAGCAGTGGTCCGGAAATGGTAAAATTACGTAAATCGCGAGTCCATCGCTTTTACCTTGAAGGAACGTTTTATCGCCTAACGTTCGACGGGCTCCGGATCTAGCTGGTTCCTTCTCACTAAGAATGTCCTAAAACGTAGGAAATGTTATAAATTATAACATATCATGATGAAAGAATTACTTACCTTTGGTCCTACTTGCAAATGAGTTACTATTATTCTGAGGACAATTTTCAGTTCTTTAACCTCATTTCGATTTTATCGCAGTTTCTCACAAAACACTTTTATGACCTCTGAAAAAAACAAACAAACAAACAAAAAAACAGCCAACCATAACTTGAATTGTATAGATGATATATTTTCTTCCATCTCAAACACATCGAGAGAACGTTTAGTCCTTTAAAGGGTGTAACTCTTAAAAAATGAACGGAATCAGGAATTGAAAGTGAAAGTAATTTCTTTATTCAAATAAATGTAACAATGAACTCTTGCGAACCAATCAACGAGCGACGTTTAGTAATTATATTCAACAGATTTCAGTCCACTTCATCAAGTAACTGAGACAGGATCACAATACACCCTGAGTTACTGCTCTAAATTCCTGACAGTTTGCCAAGGCTTTTAATTGCAGTTTTGAGACTTTTTTTGTTTCGATTCAAAATTGGCAAATTCGTGGATTTTCCATCTCATCTGCGGTCTGTTGTACAATGTGGAGAGAAATTAGAAGATGACCAAAGCCTGACAAAGACTTCCTGTATTTCTGATTTCGAACGTGACTGCACGAAATGTTTTTGTTTTTGTCTTTTTTTAGTTATAATCTGCATAAATTGATCCGCACAGAGATCATTTTCTCTTTGGTCATCTGCAAGTCTAATAAGATTAATTTCTTATATCATTTATGATCAAATCCCTTGGGGTGGAACAAAGAGCTCCCATGTGGGGATGGGGTTCGATCCCCGTGAAGCCTAAAGTATGGTTTATTAGGCAGAATTTTAGACAATTTTGGGGGCCACTATCATCGCCCAGGCAGATGTAACCTGAATTTTTACCTCGATCAGAAAATGACAGTGAATTGAACCAAATATCACTTCGATGACATTTGTGTTGAGCCATCCATGTCAAGGTAAGATACGACTGCAGACTGATGGACAACTCTATGCAGTCGATTCCCGCTTTTTCTTTGGCTAGTCTCGACCACATTTAAGGTTCGTGGCAAGATTCCTTGTCTTCCAAATAGAAAAAAAAAAAAACCATTGAGTTTCTTTAATTAGACCGGTTACCTAATGTAATCAAGGCATTTTGGCACTTGTATTTGAACTTTATCTGCAAATTTCTTCGCAGCTTTTCTCTCCATCAAAACGCATCGTTTTTCGCTTCAAACTGTCCTTTGCTCTCAATTGATTGAATTACTTTCTTGGAACTGTAGAGCTTAACAAGGAAAAACCCGCTGAATGCCATAAAGTTTAGAAAATCTTGGTCAAAAATTTCTTTTTAGCCCCGTGATGTAACCCAGTCCACTTGGATAAAATTGCCGATGGACTGAGGGGGAATCCCCCGCCCAAGAAAAGGAATGTACATTGTCAGCACATATGGATTCCGTCTTCTGACTACGAGGAAAATGAGTCAAATTTATCTCAATTTCTGACAGAAAGACGTGTAAGCTGAAGTGTTTTCAAGGTAAGATATGTTTATGAATCCAGATACAGTGTAAATAGAAGTATTTTGGGCACAAACTCGTATCCGTCATAAACAAATTTAGCCAGGTTCAACCGTCTCAAACGTCCGGTCCTGGTTTAACGGTCTCTATTCCGTTTTAGGCTTTTACTATCCTAAGAAAGATAATTATTTTCATCGAACTCTTAAGTATTTGCACGAATGCTCGATAAGAAACATAATACGCGACGAATTATTCTCTTTTTTCATTTTGCGTCGATTTGATCACTTAACAGCTGCCTTCGATTCGATTCATTCGACATGTGATCACAAACACGATTATCATTGACTATCAAATCGTTACCCAAATCGGTCTTCTATGACTTGAAAACCGTTTTCCTTGGAAACATTGTCTAGTCTGTTTAAACATAAAATTTGATCAATCTTAACATCATCTCTCCGCAAACGATCACACGAGATATTAATATGCTAACGTAAGCTTTATTTTTTGCATAACAAACAACTCGATATTGCTTGCAAGTCTACAATCGATTGCGATCGTCATAAAGTTATTTATGAATGTACTGATGGTTTTTAAACAAGCTCACCTCATGGTCAAAAGGGATTGAGTCATACTTTCCGTCATCAACCTCAAACATGCAGATAAAAAAAGTAAATTATGTACAAAAATGCTGATTTTGTGCAGATTTAAGGACGAAAGAAAACGTTCAAAACAAGGAATATGATCCTTCTTTCGTTGTTCTCAAAAGTGAGTAAAAGGCCAATAAATTAAGGGAAACATTGAAGGAAAAAGAGACAAAAGGGAACGTTCCACGTTACATTTTGAAAAGCAACGAACGTCTGATTGCTCAAGCCTACGGAAATGGCTTCCATTCTGACAGGATATAGACCCCATGGGATTGCCTTTATTTTTCTTAGGCAAAAATGAAATTAAAAAGAAAAGTGTATCCTTCTGTTGCATGCAGACGTAGCATATTAGAGAGAAAAGAATATATTTTTCGTTGAAGCACTGAGAACTGAGAATTGACGGGTATATGATGCAACACGACATGCTCTTTGGCTGTCACGCAAGGTCAGCTTGCTTGTCTGGTCTTGTTTTTGTTTCAAAAGGGTAACTGAGCCCGCAATATTCCTTGAATTTTTTTTTTGGTGGACGACTGACGTAAGCAACGTATATTTATGGGTCACTTCAACCTTAAATTTTCTCATTGTGATAAATATGCATCTAATGAAAGAGGAAAGAAAACGAAACACTACGTCCTATTCCGTTACGCATTGCGTGACAACTAAAGACACACCTTGAAATAGCAGTCATTTATATGTGTTTATTTACAATAGAATTTGAAGTTAGATCGTGCGCAATCATCCAATCCACTGTCGGTTATCAAAAGCGACAGGTCTCCTTTTACTCTTAATTTACAAACCACCAATTTAAAAACAATTCAAAATGGAAGTTTTTGCAAAATTTACCAACACTAAAACTTACAAGATATGTCGCAAGATTCTCCCTCAAATAGATATATATATATATTGTGCATTACGCAGACTTCGTTAATTGTTAACCTCTATGAGGTCCCCGTGTTTCTTTTGGCAGACGTACAAGTTATTCACCGTACGTGTCACAAGCATTGTGTGTTACTACAAATGCGACAACGAGGATGACCTTAAAGTTGACTGACCTTAAAAAACAAAAAAACAAAACAAAAGTGACAAGTAATGTTGACGTGACTCACGCACAACCTTTCCCAAGTCTTTCCCCTCGCCTTTCCACTTCAATTCCATATGAGAGGTCAGAGAAGGGGAGATGTTGTTAATGCATGCGTGAACGATTACACGAGCACTTCACCGTGTACGTCCGCCAAAATCATCCGGTCATGTTTTAAAGACCTTCAAAAAATAATTGTACTATTTTTTATATATATATATTTTTATATACAATATGATGATTGTAGAACTTACGAGTACTCGCCTGAAAAATCGAAACATAGGTAGTCAAACACCCCAAAAAGATTTTTTTTTCTAAATTTTGGAAACTTGTGGGAACTATCGCTCTTTTTTTTAATCTTGAAAATTTAGAGTACGTTTTAAAGAATTTCATTTAAACTTCTTGTTAATCTTTACCATTCTAACTGGTCTATTCTTTCCACTTTTTTCGCCAACTTACCGAAGTTATAAGTTGTCGTCCCCTTCACTCGTTAGGGAATTTTGCACATCACAACGAGCGAATGAAAATAGAAAATAGCTAGTGTATGCACATGGGAGGTGTCCCATTAATTTGCTTGTAACAAGATAACTTTTCCCTCTCCTAACACCTCTGGCGTCGTATGTGACGTTATTCAAGTAGTGGAAGCTCTGTTGATAAACCTATGACTAGATAAAGTTTCAAACAAAATTAACGCCAGTACTTTTCACAGTGCGTTTCCATCGAGTGTCGCAAAAATCAAACAAAGTAATTCCACCATCCAATCATAGAAGAGAAAATTATCACAATAACCAATGAGAATATACTGTAAAAACAAGCTTAGGGACCTGTTTTTATATATCGCGGAAGGAGGGCTGGGAGTTGGAGGATTTTGATTACGTCACGATAAAATTTACCTGATCTACCCTTAGAGTTCTTTAATATTCTTACGACAGATCCCCCTCCGTTCCCACTGAAAACCAAGCAATCCCAAAAATCCTCCACCCTCCCCTCCCTTCTCCCCCCACCCTCGCCAGGTGATAAATAATGAGTGGTCCCTTAATGCTTGAGGCGCGGGAAAGGGCGAGTACCAAGGTAACGATTTATTATCATTATTATTTTTTTGCATCTCATTGGCTGAGAAAGTGGCACAAGATTTTTAAATCAATCACAGAGAAAAGTAGGACGAAACCATTTCATTTCCGGATTACTTCCGACACTCAATTGAAAAACGCTCTATGGGAAATCCTGACTTGTGTTAGTAGGTTGAACAAGAGTGGTCGTGTTTAACACGGGGCTGATAAGGAAAGCGCCGAAATAACTGGTTTCCTTGTGCATAAAGTAGGACTTTGTGAACGGGATACGCACAGATATTTTGTCACCGCTTTTGAGCAAGAACACCGCGCCGTGATAATTCGTGTTGTACTTTCTCTCCTCGCTGACGACACTGCTCAGACTGCGCATGACCGGCTCCTCGTTGATGTACGTGTAATGGCCCATGAGGAGAGTGTCCCCTGCGTAATAGAATAGTTGGCTGTACACGAAGTAGTAGCCGGTTGTGCCAATCACAAGGAAGCTGTTGCTGACGAATTTGATACTTCCGGTTATGTGGCCTAGTCTCCAGTTTGTGATGCGGTGGACTGAGGAGAGCGGAGAGAGGACAGTGTTTTAAAACTGATAGTAGAGGTGTGGCTAGGGATTAACCCCCCACCCTTTGCTCCTTGTGAAGAATGTGAATTTTCTAAAAAAGGAGCGACAAGTTTGAATTACCATGATAACGTCACCATTATTCATTAAAATTGTTGATTAAATCAAGTACGCATGCTCAATGTCGTCTCTCTAAAAACGATGATGTTGAAAGTTGAAGATAAAGATTTTTTTCTATAACCGCAGTTCAGATATATGAATTTCATATATTCGTTTTGTTTGATTTATAATGGTAATTGAACTGAGTGGAGTGCAATTTGAGCTGAAATCATACGCGTGATTTCAAAATCAAACGAGCACGCAGCGCGCGTTCGATTTGAAATCACAAGTATGATTTCAGACCAAAATTGCACGACACGGGGTTCAGTTAGCACTTCATTACATCCATTTTGAAATCGCCCAAATACAGGACTTGGTCAATTCAAATATTTTACTGATGCAGTACTGGGCCGGTTTTTAAATAATAAGGGGAACCGGAAACGCTTTTACATCTCATTTTGTATGCAAAACAGAAAGACTGACGTCAAGTGTAAAAAAACTCAGTCAAGCGTAATCTGATGCGATTTAGAGCAAAAAATGATGCGATTCGTGAATAAATCGCACCAATTAGAGCCAATCAGATTACAGAGACCACCAGTGATTTCAAAATGGATGTAATAAATCATCTTACGGGTTTATTTCGGACTAATTTGATGACCTGCCCCCAGTTGGCTTTTTAGCTCATTTGGTAGAGCGCTGCACTAGTATCGCAGAGGTCAGTGGTTCGAATCCCTTACAGGCCTGAATTTTTTTAGGTCTGATTTTCACTATTGCTTCAATAGTGCTCTTTACTGTGAGGATCGTCCACAAATTCGTTTGAATAATCACGTGATAGCTGACGAGACTGTTAAATAGCGTGCGCTTACAAAAACAAAGAAAAGAGCAAAGAGATTAGCACTAACATTTTGTTGTACCTCTTGGAGGATTAATGTGCTCACCATACCCAACGATGTGAGCCGAGTCTGTGGACTGAATTGAAAAACAAACAAAAAAAGTCGATGAGTACAACTAGCACAATTTTAGCCGTACCATCACGACTCAATTTCAACTAAAATAAAATCACTGACGGAGATTTAGGTAATCTAGAACTAGTCTGGCCAAAGGAGTAGATATAGCTAGAGGTATATTGAGGCACATCATCATCAAAATATACCAAACAATACTTACCTGAAACATTGAGCCTGGTTGGCCTGTTTTGAAAACAAAAAACAAAAAAAGAATTGTGAATGAAAGCTACTTGACTACATTTACAACTGATAGGCAGACACTTTTAATTCAGAAAGAAAAAAGAAAAACCATAAACAGGAAAATTTTAAAAACTTTGCCTCCGTATGCCTCTTTTCAGGCTTAGATTGTGTTATTGCCTTGTTTCTTTTTAGTCGCAAAACGATTCAGCTCTCGACAGAAATCACTCTACTTGTATGGAATAGAAAATGGCGCAGATGAGTGCAACGTTCCCAAAGAAATAACTTTTATTACAACTGCTCTGTTTTCTGCAGGTACATATTGGAGACGTGCGCACTACCTGGAGGCCCAGGCTCCCCTCGCTCACCTGAAAAAGAAGCAACAGAGACGTGGGTAAGAGGTTAGTCTTCCAACGGCTAAAAGCTGTCTGTAGAAAATATCTTTTCTTGAGGGGTAAGGGGTGGGGATCAATCAAGACTACTACTTTAAAGTAAGGGAGGGTAGTGTGAGTCCATGTGTAGCAATAGACAAGATTTCTAGTGACAGTCTTGATGGTTGTCTTTATAAAACAGATACAGCTACCGTCACTGATTGAAGTAAAACACAACGCCCGTACCCATGTTCCCTTTCTGTCCATCCCTTCCCGGTGGTCCAGTGTTACCGAGTGCTCCTGTGTCACCTTTAGGTCCTGAAAAAAATAAAACACAAACGAAGAAGTATAGTGCTTTCGGTTTGGTAACCGCGCTAGTTTGCTATGTAAACATGTTATACTCAAGTTGTCAATATTAATATAAAATCCGCAAACGATTATGATACTGATGATACTAATGATAACGATCGATTGTTTATGATAATACCTATAATCTTTTATGCCCGTGATAGCCGCTCGTAGGCTACCCAAAATCATTTTTCCACTCTATCTCAACTGGATGCGGCATTTTTAAGAAACCCACACACTTCTTTTCTCTCGTTTTGAAAACAAATCGTTTTTACCTGTCCTTCCCTTTCTTCCCCTCGATCCTGCATAGGAAAAAAAAAACAGATTTTCATTCTAATACATTGGAGCCTACGTCGAAATGAATATGATGAGTTCCCAATTTACTCCCTAGTCATGCACTTTTACAGCTAGTGAATCATAAAGGCGCGCGTGAAGGATAAGATACGGATTAAAATCAGAGAGAGAGAGGTGAAAAACTGAATTTTCCATCGGCCCGTAGTGGTAATTAACTTTTATTTTCAACATGCTAAGTTTGAAGTCGACAAATATCGGTTCAAGCAGCTTCTACAAAGGAAACTAATTTCAATCATGTATAACAAAACAGCTTTAAAATATGTTTAAGTTTTGGCGTAACTGGGGAAATAGATATGAAATTCATATGTACTTACGGATGACTTTTCAAAATAATATTATCGACTTTGTATTCATGTTACATCACCTTTCTGTCCTTTTGGTCCCCGCTCTCCTTTGGGACCTAAAATGGATGGAAAAACTCAGTTTTCCTTAACAAAATGCGCTGTTTAGCGTAAGTGTAAGTGTTTAGTCAGTTTGCGTGACAAGGTATCTTTAACAGTAAGTGACGTTTAGTCATCGCGTGAAGTACCAAAACATGCAAACTGACATTAAAATTCGTTTAAGACTCATTTATAGGACCCCACCTTCTCTGGTACATGAAGCTTAAAATCATTGCCTTCATCAAAAAGAACTGCTTTCAAAACGGAATTTCAATTTTGCACGGCAAAGTGTTATTGTTCACAGACATAACTCAGGATTGACACTCAAAGGTCAAGAACGTGCCAGACCACATCAAAAATGTATTGTCTTACAGGAACAATATCCTTCGTAAGCTAATAAAAGCTTTGTTTCGATATATATAGTTTCAAAATAAACCACTAGCCAAGTTGACCTAATGCCCGACCTTAAGTTATGTAATTATATCGCACAATAGCAAAATTTGAACCATGCAGACAAAGCTATAGAAAATAAATAAGGCTTGCAGTGAAAACTCCTATTTACTTTCGTATAGAATTAATTGGAAAACGAACAGCCTTCTTACTTTGGCCATTCGCCAGGTTGAGTTTTACACCTCGATCAAAAAACAATTATTGGTGTGAGAGAGGATTTCCGCGAAATACGCCCTTCATGGAAGCCAGCCAAAAGATCGAGTATAGGCATGGTTTAATTTGATAAGCATTCTGAACAAAATTGAAAAAGTAACACAGTTTTCCAATCTCTCCTTGTGGGCTATGTATTTAGACGGAGAAAGTGAAACACCTGAGCTAGGAATGCGACCAAATTGATCATGATTACCATTTTGAACAAGAAATGCAATTGAATTGAATTGGAGCCTAGCGTTGTTGGGGGGGGAGGGGAGGAAGGGTGGGAAAGGGGAAAATTATGAGAAAATACCTATTCCTAAGGGGGAAACAATGAGTTTGACTTTGAGATACTTCATCGCCCTGAAAAAGTGTTTTAAACGAAAAATGTTTTACTAACTCCTCATTGTTTCTCGATAACCCTGGACTTTGAGATTTTTTGGCTGCTCGTCTTACTCATACAGAATGAACCTTGCTGCTCACTCGCAGCTCCCAGATTCATTACTACGGGGAAGGATATTTTGAAGGGAAAAGTGGGGGCAGGGGTATTTTTACCACCCCGGTGCACTAGCACTCTATCTAAGGCCGCTTAATCACACCCCAAGCCGGTGTAAGCTTGTACCTTCTGTCCCACTTTTTTGTTAATTTTGTAGCTGTATATAAACTGAATGAAAATCCCAGTGATTTATACCTCGCCTGCAGCGACATGAATCATTCTTTGTTGTGCCAGTGTTCCTCTTCTCTCTCATCTGCTGAATTTCGCTTTCCTAAACAATGTTCAATGCGGAAATGACCTTTAGTTTTCCCACAAATAAATATCTAGGTTGGTTTTCGTGGAGATACCTAAGTGGACGGCCTCTAAGTTAGGGTAGAAATGATGTCGATTGATGACGTTGAAGATATTGTGTAAACCCAATTAAGCGTCAAGGCTGGGTCGATGTGCTCTGCGTTCTTAAGTGGCTGCCAAGCTTTGCCAATTGTGCGCGTAAATTGTGCGGCCGGTTCGTAAGACCACTAGGTCGTTCAAAATGAAAATTGTCATTCAAGAAACGTAAAAACGTCAAACCTTCCATTTCATAAAACTCTGATGAGCCTCTTGCGTTTCGCTGCTCGAGAAATCATCTCCAACGGTTCTTCGTTGGATCTGCGCTGTGACGTTTTCTAAGTACTCGATTGTCTGCTGTTGTTGCTCAAAGCGAGATTTCAGCACTACAATCTCACCAATACAATACAGTAACGCAGGGAATAGACCGACTAATACCGTTACAAGGACAGTAAACGTCCAAAAAGGCAAAATAATGGCCTGCGTTTGTGACTTCTGCATGTTTGTTGTCTGTAAGGTATCAGTGATTTCCTAGAAACACCATCGGGAACGTCAACATTGATTGAAGAATTTTTCTGGCAAAGTCCATTATGTCACGTGACCGCGAGTCATTCAACGGCCTATTGTTCTCAACTTCGTTAGCTGATTCGTTATATTTAATTTCTTATGTTCAGTGCATTCACTGGATAGGCTGCCAGTTTGTAATAACAAGGGTCGGGACAGTTAAGTTCGGTTTGATATCAACAGTTCACAAGCTTCCGAGAAATCACGGCTAGGTTTGTCACGCAATATGATAACGGTAACGCTTTTGGTAGCGACAGCATACGATACCAAGTTAGATAGCGATTCAATCAAGGGTCGCGGAACCAAAGCCAGAATAATTCTAACAGCTAATCAGGGAAACTCAAGATAAAAACAGGAGAACTGTCTGAAGCTAGTCTTGCATTTGATCGGTTGAACAGGTGGTGCGAAATTTTTTGACCAACAAAGTGGGGAAGTAAACCAAAACTAGCGCGATCGTGGGTTACTGTCGATGTACAAATGAAAATTGCACCGAAGAAAGAAGTTAAACTTTTCTCATTAGAGTGGAACAAATAGAGTACAATCTGCGTGAGGATTTCAGGGTGTATGCATACTATATCATCTGCGCTGCAAAACTGAATCTACTGGCGAGCGACGCCACTTGTAAGGTTCCTACTCTGTGTCCTGCATACTACGAGAAACGGTCCAGGCAAGTTTCATGGCGATGCGTTTTTTCCTCGGAAGTGAGAAGGTTACCTTTATGAAGTACCAACGCAACCGGAACAAAAAGCTGTTTTCAAGCGAAAGTGTAGTGATTTAATATGTTTTGAGAAATGAATCGGAGACCGATGGAAAGTGATGAAGGTCGATGAAAAAGAAGATATACTCAGCAAAGAGACGAATGTACTTAGTTTTGTTCAGTTTTTATTCCCAATCCCAGTATTTCTACATTTATTCCGGCGGTATATCATTTTTAGGGTCTGGTTTCTTATCCAGACCAGCGGTAACATTTTTATTTCAAAGTTTCGCCATTTAATGATGCACAGTTGGTATTAGAATGCTCGGAAAAGACTTTCAAGTGAGTTTGGCTGCACCTGGCTGGTGTTCTTTGGAAGACCATTCTTGTCAAATCCCAGAATCCGCCTCTTACCACTGAGGTATGACTTCAAATAAAAGAATTCGCTTCCAGCCTCTCTGGGTACCTCTTTAAACAAAATTTCAGGATAAACACGTTTCACTTGATCCAAGGAAGTGAGACTGCGCAATGGTTTCGACAAAGTCTAATGGAGAGGAAACATTGCATTAATTCTAAAATCAGACCCAAGTTAATTTGTTAGAAAGTCTCTAGGAAGCATCCGCATACTGTATTCAGCTAATAATTCCCACCGTTCATAAATGAATAAAAATCCGTGTTATCTCATTCTACTTCCAAATGGGTTGAAAACCTTGCAAAACTAATTCAGTTCGGTGGCTATGAAAAGGAATTGAACGTTCTAAACCAAGAAGATTTGCTGCTTAAATATTCATGGAACTCAGTATTCTCACCAGGGGATGGGCCATCAGAAAAGTGATGGAGGGGGGGAGGTGGCGTTAAAGAGTCCAAGAGATACATGAATGCTTCGGTTTTTTTGGTTTGTTTGCTGTTTTTTTTTTTTTTCTGTATGCTAGGTTTGAAATATTTTTCGTTTTTTCTTAATCCATGGGGAGCATTTTTCCTATTGTAAATGGTATATTTAGTAATTAACTTGAATTTTCCCAACCCCCTCTTTCACCCTCACGTTCCATCCCTGTGGGGGTAGTGATACCTTTACAAAGACGGTGTCATCTGCTTTGTTTATGGCCAATGCGGTTCCACCATTGCTACTCTCCAAAATAACAATTTTCTCTAATTTGTTATTAAGCATCGAATGGACCTTCAATTTAGCTGTTAAAAATAGCACAACTTGATATTAATGGAAAGACAGTAAAGAATTTTTTATGGATTTACTTTGTTTTGTTTTGTTTTTTCGTTTTCGTAAAAAAAAGATAGATTTTTCTTAGAAGTGAGTGCACCAATAAGGGAAGACGTAACTGACGGGTGACGTAAAGAATGTTTTGCAGAATACTGGCTACATAAGAGAGCGATGGGTCATCTCAGGGAGGGTACATAGTGCTGCCCTAGATCCACCTCTGAGGCGGCGCAATGATAAACAGGATTAGACCAGATTAAGATAGATTATGCACTCAACACCAGAATAAGAAACTGCAGAGTTTGGACAATAGATATAGACTGGTTGGTCTCCAGGAGCTGGAATTTTTTTTGAGTAAAACAATCCACAGAACGTAGATTTTTGGTTTCATAGATTAAGTATCATCACACACTGAAAGCGTATAATGGGGTGGCTGTGAACATCTGAATTCACTGAGGGCGTAAAGACTTTTTCTTAAGGGTTTCCTTGAAAGGAGATAATTCGAAAAACTAATTGATAAGAATTATGTAAAGCGGAAAGTTTGAATTTCAAGCCTTCTTGTAGATGTTAGTAGAGACTGTAAGGTGAATTGTTGTTCTTAAATGGCCATGGTAAGATTTGCTTCTCATCCACACTGACTGCTGCATGTGATTCACATTCAGTTTTTGTCTCTTGTTTATTCGCCAAGATAAAAGCTGTGAACATCTGTTTACATTTGAATATCTACTTACATTTTGGATCTGTACCAAGGGCATATGCAACCACAGATGTTCCGTCGATCTTAAGGTAGTGACCCGCGATAGGACCGTTTTGTTTTTGAGACACGTACTGGAGACCATTTCTGCGGTACCACATGTCGTTCATAGGCTTAGTGATTTCCTCAATGCTTTCCTAAAACATTAGTGTTACCTTTTATTAACAATCCTTCAGTTGGCGAATCCATCAGAATTTTTCAAAACATATCTCTTACTGATCATAGATATGACCTCATCCTTGGATGAACTGAGTACCATCTTAGGCAGAGCGTTGATTAAAAAAAATGATCGAGACAATAACAGGAAATATTATATAGCACACCACATAAGCATGGAAACTGTGGTCAGTAGATGACTTAAGACTAATTTCATCTGTTTCGTTTAAGCCAAGTGTGCATTGTTTCTGTTCGGAAATCAAGAATGAAACGTTCTTGGAACTCACAGCGCGCGCTTTTTGCTAATCTATCACTACGGTGGGTGACGTCACCGTAACTCTTTAGCATGCGCGATAAGCTGCATGTGGGGTGAGTGATGACAAAGTATTGCAGAGTGTGAAGAAACACAGTGGTCAAACGTCTGTGTATGTGTGAATAGCGATGTGGCTAATCATAGGCAGCGTGTTTCAGAAGTGTCAAAAACATTTTGTCTTATATAAACTAGAAAAAAACACGAGGCAGTAAGTCACATTGCTTTAGAACGATTAGTCACGATTAGCACTGCTATCTGCGGAGCCAGGGGAATAAGGATTTATTGTCAAATAACAAATAAAAAGTGAAGAACCTGGTATCGTTTTTATAAAGTTGAAAACAAAATGGTAAATTAGCAGGACACACGTAATTTCCTTTTCTCTTTTCTCTTTTACGTGACAAGGGTTATGTATCGTGGTTTCCTTTGAAAGGGCAAATTGACTCCCTTGCGCATGTCCAACGTTTGACCGCCTTATTGGGAAAATTTCCAAATGAGTAGTTTATTAAGAGATAAACACTTCGCTGGCCCAGATAAAAAGGAAACAAGGTAAAGAATTCTCGAATCTCTGTAAAGTACTGCGTGATTGCAATTTGTAGATTGCATCGGCTCGATAAACTTTCGAGTACTTTGAGCGTTCCGTTCTTCGTTTCTCAACACATGTGAATTGGCGTTTGGACATTTGGACAATTCCACGGCCGGTAAACATTGTTTTCAAGTGTTGTGCCGAAAAGTGTATTATAACAGAAGATTTGTGCTGAATCGAATAACCTTTAGAACTAACAAGAAAAAGCTGCACAATTTTCTAGACGTCAACTGAAGTAAACAACGGCCGAGCATTGATGGGTTCACGAGAAATTCATAACCTTTTTTCTCTTGAGAGAAACAATAGCTCTTTTATGAAAAATAGGCAACTTTGTTTTGCCTCAGTTTACCCATAGTTTTCGGGTGGCTATCGATTTTCAAATTTGGGTAAACTGAAGAAATTTGCATCGTGACCTCAAATTCGATCCGTGGGCGTTTTCGCGCTAGAGAAAAATTAATTAATTTCGGCTGCTTTTAATCTTGATATACATATTTATCACTTTAACTACGTAGAAACGTCTGTTATTGACCCTTTTTGGTTTCATATGAGCATTTGTATGGAGACATAAGATCTTAAAATTATCTACTGCACATTTGTATTTGCTTCTCCTGTCACCAAAAAAATCCTGATTCATGCAAAGGTACGTTAAACACTTAGTTCACAGCACAGAGACAGTCAGCCATCAGGATATCAGCCCTGTTTATATGAGATGATAAGGGGGAAAGTTTCCAACTCACCTTTGCAGGTCCTTCGTTTACATCATCGTATCCTGTGTGAAGTATAGAGAAGAATCGTATAAATGATATTATTAAAAACTGGATCATTGGATAATGCAATTCAAGACTTTTCATTGGCTTAGCCATTATGGTATATGAGCCAATATACCATAAACTACGATATGGTAAGCGTATGCATAAGCTTAGAATTGAAAGGGAGCTAAAAATTTAATAAAATTTAATAATTTAATGTAGGGTTTTTAATAAAACAATTATTCCACTCGCGTTTGTTGGATATGAGATGATTATAGCCAACACGGCGCTACGCGCCTCGTTGGCTATCTATCATCTCATATCCAACGCGCGCTCGTGGAATAATTGTTAATTTCGTCCAAGCTGTCTTCACTTTTACATGGATCAGAACCGACGGTCGAGAATGAATGAATGAATGAATGAATGAATGAATGAATGAATGAATAACTTTATTAACGTGTCAATCGTTCTAGTTTTTACAAATAAAAACTAATTGGGGACGCCTACTACTTAGACTAAACTAATAATTATAATAAAAATAAGAAGAAAAACTATATACAAACAATATAAAATTGATAAAATTAAGTTTTACATAACTCACAATTTTCACAATTATTTTTCGATGTAACATTTGATAGGTCAAGGACACTGACTTGATTTTTAAATACAGTTAGAGAGTCAGCCATTTTGATTGATTTGTGGAGCTTCGACCAAATGTAAGGTCCTATGTACCTTAAGCTATGTCTTCCGTATGTAACCGTGTTGTATCTTGGTAAGGAGAAATCGTCTGCACTCCTAAGATTGTACCTACTTATGCCTACTTGTACCTACTTATGCCGCAACTAAAAAGTTCAGAGAAAGTACTAAAAGCAAAACTACTGTGTAATTTAAGAAGTATTCAAGTTGTTTTTGATAATTTTTGGAAGCGGTAGTCGACGGCCATGAAAGGAAGCGAAAAAACTGTGGCGAAAAATGTCAGCATATGGTAGACAAGTAGTTAATGTTAAACATACCTTTCGCTACGGTGGGATTCAAGGACAATTCCAGCAAGAAGAATGTAAAACCAGTCATGACAAGAAACGATAAGCTTTTTTCAGCCATTTCTTAGTTCTGAAACACATGAAAGGATTGGTGAAACCATCGAATTACTCAGTTTGAATCGTAGTAGACAACGTATTCAACTCACGATTTGGCAGAGTTCCTGAGTCTGAGTTTATCCTTTAGCCTAAGTTTATTCTCAGATATTCCCGAGAGCAAGTCCTGTACTACTCTTGGCTGATAACGAGTGATGTTGCCTTCTGTCGTGTGGGGTTTTTTAAAGCATGTCGTTTGAGGTTATGTCATATCATGCCATGTCAACTTATGTCAAATCTTGTCGTGTGGTATGTCAATTTATGTAGAGTCACATCACCTCGGTAGTCCATTTAATGAAACGCTTGTCAATTTTACCATGGGCCGATTTTCAGATAAGTAAGTCTTATTTCATCAACGGAAAGTGTGACACAAGCCATTGACATTTTGACGCTTACTGTGACAAAAAGGCCGTCAAAAATGCGAAAAAGCCACTAAAGAAAATGAACAACCTGTGTAGCGTTATGTGAATCATGTGTAAGATATTCTTTCCGTTTTTCGGTAGCTTGCTTGGGTAAGTGAGATTTAGTTCAGATAAGAATCAAACAGCAATTTATATCGCAAGCAATAAATATTGCTGGAAGGAATTAAACGTGTTTGTAAAGAGTTGTATTGTGGTATCTAATGATAACAATAGCATTACACCTAGAGGTAACTAAATTGCAAGCCACGTCAACAGAACTGTTCCCCTGTGAAATGATTCAAAAAGCAGATCATACACCGTACAAAAGCTGCCTTAATCCTAAAAAGCTTTGAAGCGAAACCGATTACTTCTGGCCAAATATCAAATTCTGCTTTCATTACCAGAGAGCAGAATATTGAATAGACTTTTCTGCTCTTCCATCGGCTGGTCGTTGCCCTGTGGAAAAAAAAAGGCTGAGTTCAGCGGGTTCCTTTAAAGCGACATTTTTTCTGAGAAAAGAATGATATCGACATTGGTTATCTCCCTCAATTAAGCACTTTCGATGAGTTTTGCGACCAAAAGTATGGCATTTTTTTTTAGAAAAACTTAGTCTCCCATAGTTGTAGTGGATTTTACGGAACTGTTGCGAAGGACTTGAAGTATTTATGTCGGTAGTAAGGGTTAATTTGCTTACCTGTACTCATCTGAAAAGGATGTGTCTTTATTAATAACAGAAACGAAACAAACTGCGTGCGAACAACAGACAAAGTAATTTAGAAAATGAATTGAAGGCCGATTAGAATCAAACTACAGTTGTAAGCTCTATTTCAGAAAGCATTCATATGTAGCCATATTGGTTGTTATATAGTGACTCAGCTTACTAAAAAGTTCTTTGTTACCCAGTTGTTTGAACATTCAGCTGCGAAATCGGAAGCCTAAGGCTTAAATCCTCATGGGAGAATAAACTACTTTCCAAAACTTAGATCATCCTTATGTAGCTTCAACTTGACTCGACACAAAAAGCTAGACATGTTCTGCCCGCCAGAACAGGTCACTGATGTCCTTTTGACGGTTTACGCGTTGAAACATTTTGAGGCTCCCACTGAAGTAAGAAAAGAAAACCAATCACGAAAAAAGACCATATCCAAGTTCCTATGTTTGTTTATTGTGTGGAAATTAAAGGAATAGAGAAAGATTATAATATTAACTGGAGCTCCAGCTGTCCCTTAATTTTAAATGTTCACATTATTAAAATACCCGTGAATGGCCACTTAGAATTGTAAGTCGCTGATTTTTTATTCTGCTTTGAATAAGGTTCTTTTTTTTTTTGACAGGTTATACGAAGTAGAATTTTGAGGTTCCTACTAAAAGAAAACTCTAACGAGCAATAAGATCATCTCAAAACTCCTTTGCATTTTTGAGTTCTTATGTTTGTTTATCGAGTGCAAATTTGAGGAATTGGTAAAGTTTATAACATTGTCAGAAGCCCCCAATGTCTCATTTTGGAACGTTTGAACATTTGAAATTCCTGTAAAGGCACACTCAGAATAGCCAGTAAATTTGGTTTACTGCGCTAAAACCTTAACGAACCATGCATCTTTATTTCTTACAGATTGTTTAACTAAGCCTTAGTGGCTTGGACGACGCACGGTTATAAAGTTGTTGTGATGATGGAATGCAATCGAACGTTTTTGAGTCGCTGTTGGAGGTAAGTACTCGACAGTCTTGCTGTTACATGCGATAGTCTGGACTCACTGTCTTAGCTCGACTGGACTTAAGATCTTCGAACCACTACTCTGATTTGTGTAGGGAAAAAAATGGCCTGTCAGGCTGAGATTTAGTTAGGAAAATTGGGAACACAATTGAGGAAATTAAATGGTCGCTAGGAGTTTGATTATGGCAAGAAAAACGATTCTAGTTTAGAATATCATATATGAAAGGTAAGAATCTTAGTCTTCGTTTAGGAAGAACACTGTATTTGTAATATGATTAAACGAATATTTTAGAAGTGCGACGTATAGCGATCAATTAAAATGGATCTATCAGTTCAGTCACGTTCTCAGAGCTCACTTAAGGGAATCGCATTTTGTCAGATTTAGAGCCGTACCTATAGCTATACAGAATTCATTCAGCGGTATCCATGAAATAACTGATCTGACCGAGATGTAACAGATGAGGTCGTTCACAGGTTATTCCCGGCGTAGAAATTTGATAATAGTCAGAGTAATCAACTCGAGTTTGGGTTGTCTAGTAATTATAGAGTTTGACCCCTTGCAAACTGTCCCAGTCTTTTTCAAAGGTAGGAACGCTCACTCAAATGGCTCTAAATATTTCGCAATGTTGTCTGATTCCACTATTGAAATTGGCATAGAACCAAAGGTAAACCCCAGCATATTTTCTTCAAATGTTTTTAATTTTCGTATAGTGCTATTGCTTTAGAAGTAGCTTATCAAATCATGGTGTCTAACAGCTTTTAGAAAAGAAATGACCTCAAGAAAGAATAGTAGTACAGACTCATTTTCTGCTCTTTCTCATGCTGTGTAACATCTATGACATCTTACTTTCTTGTCGTCCTTAAGGTTTTAACACGCGTTAGTAATTGATGATTACTCAACTATTATTACTACAAAACTACAAAATCTAGGCAAACATTAACTCGTAGTAAGGAAAAAAAAGAAACCCAAAATGCTTTTTGAGTTGCTCTAGATAAGGAAGACTCCAAGAAATGAGCCCGTCCCCGACATGTAGTATTGACCAGTGGCTGTTGGCTTCACGGCAATTGTGTCATACGCACGCAGATAAAAAGCACCGCCATGATAGCGACAGGCAATACTTGTGTCTTGTCGGCCAATCACGGATCTTATCTTTTCTTCTTGGTTGATAAAAATACGATGGCCAGCTGTTCCCGGGTTTCTGTTTCCAGAAAAGCACATTTGGCTGTAAATGAAGTACAATCCATCTCTCATCACCTCGACACGACCCACACTGGGACGATAAACAATGTTGTTTCCATTGTTGTTTCCCATGGTCCATTGTGTGATGGCATCCGTTTCTTAAAATACACAAAACAAAGAAGTGTCACAGTCGGTATGATATTGGTCCTGAACTTTTTATTCACGAGGAAACTTGATAAAACAATTTCTGTCTGGGACAGATTCAATTCTTGACGGAATATAGATAGGATTTTTTTTTCTGTAAGCTGGTAAGCAAGAGGAAAGGACTTAAGACCATTTGGGGACAGACTGATTCGTTTAAAATATTTCCCTGAATAAGCTCGTTTTCTCGACCAAAGAGAAGCTCACTCGAACCCAGTATCCCTCGTTTTCCTGACCTTTTTCTTTGAGTTACGGTTGTGCGGCATTTACAAGGTCTATTTAGCAACCTCGACTAGGGTTCTTTTAATAGATCTCAGTCTCCGTCTTCAAAAATACTCCTTGAAGGAAATCTTGTACAGATAATTTACCTTTCAGTTCATATCTGCGTCCATCGCCATAGAGTAGGATGTTTTCAGGAACCTTCAAATACAAAACACACATGTATTAGAAACGACACGCAAATGAATGATTTTACGTTAATATTCCGAATTGAAATTTCCTTAAAATATTATGAAATTCGCTACGGCCTCCTCTAAATCGTTTACATTGTGAAAAGAAAGGTTGTATACCGTTTTTGTTTCTGTATTGGTTATTGGAATTTACATTAATCGTCATTTGATGTCAATAACACCTCCACCACTGGCAAAGAAAAAAAACGGTTACGAAAACAATCTGAGCCAGCCAAACTCCGCCGCCACGCCACATGATCTAATTGAGCATTATTATCACCAGTCCCCTTCGATTCTTTTGATGAATCTCGCCGGAAGACGCGTCGTGTGTCAAGATCAGAAAACAGCCGGGCAGGAGACTAAATAATCATTAAAGTATTGTATAATATATAATAAGGATTAAAGTAGAGTATAATATAGAGTAATGATTAAAGTATAGTATCACAGATCAGTACACTATGAAAGTAACAATAAACACAGAAACATCAAACTATAATTATGAACACTTTGTGAGGCAGTGTTTTGTCGAACGATTCCGGCTTGCCATTTCTTTCAGAGGAGTGATGCGCTATGATTACGCTTTCGTACTTACCAAGGATTGTCGTTGCGCTGGGAGTCCTGTGTACGAAAGGAAAGAAGAAAGAAAGGATTGAAATCTTACTGTGCAGTCATATACTGTCAAGAATATATAGTCATGACGCGATTAATGGGGAAATGAATTAACGAAATTAAACGTAATCAATTAAAGATTCCTTCGTTTAAAAAGAAATAAACGAACAGGAAGCGAGCTGCAACTTAGGAAAGAATGATATGATGTCCGTAAAAATGTTGCTATAAACAACGTAAAACATATAGGTCGACTTACGAGAACGATGTTTTCTGCTACCAAGTTTTTTCACCTCCTGACGAAAAAAATATCCAGAGCAAAGACACTTTTAGCTATGCGAGCAAATCGCGTTTCTACGTAAACAATATATTCAAAGTAGGCTTGATTTTGAAAAACTATCATGATTTCCTTTAATAGTTTTGACAAAAACACCTTTATTTCAGTACATAGGAAGCTGGTAGTTGATCATTTACATTTCCACTTTATCTTCTCCAACTGTAATCAAATTTGTTCAATTCTATTTGTTCTCTTTATTTGGGTGTGTTCCATCTTAGCGAACTAAAATGGTGTTAAGTTATTTCTTTCTTATTGAGGGAAATGATGTTTGCTATAGATTCAAATTATCTTGACAAGCTTCGGTTAAAAAAAAAATTAACCAATTTACGAGAGAAACTAGCGTGCTTCGATGATTCTTTAATGATAATTACAAGATGTTCCATCGCACCTCTCTGCCTCTGACAGATCTTGAAAACGCGTTCCAGCATTTATGGGGCAGGTCTAAACATCTACGGTATCTCAGCCATAGTATTCATCTTTTTTCCAAGTTATTTTTCGTTGGAAACTCTTAGATGAGTAATTTTAAGTGGTTCTCTGATTTGACAGTGGCTAGGTTAGATGAAATAGACTTTGGTTAGGGCTAGGTTAACTGTTCACCAACCTTTCCATCAGCCACGTTATTATCTGAAGTGGCGAATCGTTCCTCTCCTGAATTGTTCGTCTCAGTTCTTGAGTGAAATTCTTTATCAAGCGACAACACACGCTTGAAAGAATAGACACTGAATACAAAAGACAGACAAACAACGACCGACAAGAAAACACACCAACATATCAAGCGCGCTGATGTCTGGTAAGAAGGGCCCCTCTTCATAGTCTGTGGATTCTCCATTCTGAGCTGAGATGATCTGACCAGGACGGGCAGATGGACTGAATGAACGTTTGCCGAACTGCGCTTGTTATATACCCTGCTTTTGCCACTGATAGTTTCAATGAAAGGCTATATCGCTTTCCATTGTACAACCAAAAGTTACAAAAATAGATAAATGAACGATTTCGATTCAGATGGGAAACAGCTTAAGGGAACTTTTTAATTTGTCTTCTTGAGTTTCTGTTCCCTACTCGCCTCTTTGGATGATGGCAATATCAGTTTCTACTCTGTCAGTCTTGTTGCATAGAGGAAGGAAGGAAGGAAAAGTTGTCACGGGTAGAATGTGTGTGGTGATGATAAGACAGCTCTATTGAAATCTAAAATATTGTCGGTGTGTGCGATTGAGAGAGATTCTCCCCATGAAATTGTTGATTTTGTGTCTCTACCATAGCCCAGGTTGCTTTCAAAATCTCCCCGCTGAGCAATTCATTGATATTGCAGTGAAGTTTATCTATAATTATTTCCATTATTTCCGCTTGAAAGGAAAACATTTTTGCACCTTTGGCCTTTACACGGAAAAATCTAAATATTTACAATGGGTTTGAAATAACATCTTAACAAACCGTGAACAAAGTAATAGTTCCGTGAATCAATCAAAATATTTAAGGGGGCTAAAGAAACTGTAATACCCTTGTAATACCCTCTAATACCCCTATCAACTGCGTTGATGGGGGTATTACAAGATAAATTGGTATTAACAACTGAGCTGATAACATAAATTGGCGGCTGCAAAGAATGACAAGGCTCTAGTGAGGGCGGGGCTAACGCTCGAAACGACAGCTTTAGAAATTCTTTAAGGTAGCCAATTTGCATTATCTTCTCAATTCATATAAACAAATTATCGATTATTTTTTTGGGGGGGATAACTTATTCCTCAGGTTATCGATTCCTCCCCCCTGCACAATACATAGCTTCCCCCACCCCCCCCCCCCCTCTTTTCAGTACTCTCTGCATGCAGCCACTTATGTCATCTCGACAAAACAACTTACCAGCTGTATCAGCCGTTGCGGAAGTATTCCCATCAATCGCCGTAAATAAGTTGAATCTACCGTATTATATAAGTAGAATCAAAGTGCGGATTACTTTTGCGCGATTTACCCCCAAACGCTGTTCAAAACTGGTCTCCAAGAAAATCAAGGAGAACTTAATCTAGAAAATGCAGAAGTTTTGGATGAAGATTCGGTTGGGGATAACGCGTCATTTTCGTGCGTGGTAGTAAAATGCCTGAAGGATAGACAGAATAGTCTCTATTTGACTTAAAGATATGCTAGGTTTGTCTTTGAACTTCATATGTTCCTTAAACAGTCGACAGTTTTCCTCCATGTTTGTTCCCAGAAAGCCATACGCAACAAATTTAAGAGCTCAGTTTTACACCAAGCTTGGGTTATTAAATGTGAGTTAAAGTTTTGTCTCCTGTGACGTAATTCTCTGTCTGTTAGGGCATAAATGAGACCAAAACAACGCTAAAGCAAAAACCCGGAAAATGACACTTTCATAACACAGTAATACTACATGTTGAGTTCGACTTCCGTTTTGGTTTCATTCCAGTGTTGTTAGCTTTTTGCAGTTCGTTTTGATTCAGTCGGCAAAGGAAAGGAATCAATGTCTTAAAAGTGATAAACCCATTAAAAATAGAAAGTTGAACGGAAAGCCATGCTTAAAGATAAAACTATTACAAAGAGACTGGCACTGAACCAAATACGATCAAAAGCCCATAATCCGCTTTACTATTTCTAGAGTATTGCAACGTTCTATTTAAAGTAATCAAAACAACTGTATAGAGAAGTGAAAGAAGGGCTGCTGCCAATTTTGAAAACGGGCCACTTTTCGGTAGAGATTCCGCTTTCAGTTTCTGGGTAATTAACAGTCATAAATGGAAAGTAAAAATACTGTTTCCATTCACTTTTTAAACGACCAGAAATCAGACTAAACTGAACCCTCGGCAAATTAAATGCCGCGATATCGGATAACTAACACAGTTCCGAATTTCGTATAGCCATCCCATTTCGGCTAAAGACATAGTTTGCTGTGCATGAGAGAACAAATTAAAAACTCCGGATTCGGATGTTGTCGAATTTAGCCTGCATGGCCCCTGAATAAGACCTTTTCAGATTTCCTTCCAACTCCCCTCAGGTGGTTCCATATTGTTGATGGAGTTACGGTAAAAGTAGGTGAAACCTCGGGGATGTAAGAAATGCAATGAGACAGTCTCATTCTTTTCTGAAAACATGTAATACTAATGAAGATATAAAGTAAAGGCACACATGGACACTCTCACCCTGGCGTAAACAGGATGTTCAATTACACGAGCTTAGTTAACAGCCTGGCTACTTTGAATTTCCTGTTTCGCAGCAGAAGTTCATCCGACTCTTGCAAAGCATCGAAAGATCATAAGGTTTAGTTCTTAATGGGAGCGCTCGAGCATTCGTTATTTTGGTATCTACCAATGGCACTACTCGGCGCAAAAGCGAGTGGCCCACGCGCGAGTGGCCCACGCGCGAGTGGCCCACGCGCGAGATAGAAGCATTATGGAAAAACTGAGGTGTCATCTCTCTTTTATTTCATCTCAGTGATTCACTCGACAAACTAAACATATTTTGCCCTCAAGATCAGTTCAATTTTGTCCCTTTCACAGGTCACGCAAAGTAGAATTTTGAGATTCCTACCAAAAAATTGTACCGAGAAATAAGAGAATTCCCAAACTCCTTACGTTCGCCAGTTCGTGTGTTTGTTTATTTTGTGGAAATTAAAGGAAATAGGAACGATCATTATATTGTCTGGGGTCCCCAATATCAATGTCTCATTTTAAGACGTTCTTGTAATTAAAACATCCGTACGGATCTTCTGTTGTAGAGCGTTTTCAAGGATTGATATTTCCAGTATTTTTAGGTTTACGTTTTGTTTAATTAAGTCTCGCCTTTTCGCCCCTTCGTGCTATCTTGATGAATCTATAGTTTTGATTATTTATTTTTAGTGTGTGATTGAACTTGGCTTAGCACTTACCGTGCTAGGCATTTCAATCCCTTGTTGTGGTTGAGGATAACTAGTTTGCTAGGTGGTCATGTTTGGGTTGGTAAAACTGACCTTGAGTTTTACCCACACTGAACATCCTGTTTTGGAAATTTCCACGATCAGCTAACCTAAACATGTCTGTGATTTTTGTATTTAATACTGGGGCACTCCTTGCTGAAAGTAGTAGAAATAAGCAGTGGAGAAACAGAGAGAAAATTAGCTGTAGTAGAAGCAGCAGTATAGGAGAATAAAGAAGAAAATTACAGAGTCTCAGTACCTCTTGTTAATTCGCCAAGCGAGTGGTAAAACCCCCACAACACTTCCATTCTACTATGAATACTACTTAAAACTAACACATTTGATACTGAGCTATGGAAGATGGCGACTAGTACAATTAGAAAGTATGGGACTTTAGTTTATTACGGTTAAACTTAGCTGAAAACGCCATGCATCTTTATTCCTTACAGATTTCGTGATGAAGCGGTAAAAGCTTGAACGAAACTTGATAAAAGGTCTCTATACTGATGAAGGCAATTTAGCGGGTTGGATTCACCGTTGAAGGTAAGTTCTCAACATTCTGATTATTACAAATAGTGGTCTTACATGTCTGGAGTGTCATTCGGTGGAAATATTTCTCAGTCTACATTGATGGCAGAGCGCATGCTCAAATTCCTCTAATGTATATTTATGTTGTCTAATTAGTAATTTGGCTTAGAACCAAAGTTAAACTTGAACAGAATCTTCCATGTTTTTAATCGGCTTATGGTGCCATTGTATTAGAAGTAAAACATCATACCATAGTCAGTTTAACGGAAAGAAGCGACCGCCATTTTCTGCTCTTTTTTTTATACCTTGTTGCACCAATAACATCATACACAATTGTCGTTCTTAAGGCTTAGACGGCGTTAACAAGTTTTCAAACTACAAAATTTAGGCAAACATGAACTCGTTGTAAAGAAAAATGACCTGGTGATTTTCGAGTTGCGCTACTGAGATGAGGAAGACTCCAAGAAATGAGCCTTTCCCTGACATATAGTATTGCCAGTGGCTGTTGGCTTGACGGTAATTGTGTCTTTCGCGCGCAAATAAGCACCACAGTGATAGCGACAGGGCCACACTTAGGTCTCGTCGGCTAATCACGGATGTCTTCTTTTCTTCGTGGTTGATAAAAGTGCAATGGCCAGCCGTGTCCAAGTTTCTGTCTCCAGAAAAGCACATTTGGCTGTAAATGAAATAATTTGGATATATTAACAAAGTTGAAATGGTAAATTGGCCACCGTAACGATTACAAAAGCTGACGTTTCGAGCGTTAGCCCTTCGTCGGAGCCTATTCGCTCCGATGAAGGGCTAACGCTCGAAACGTCAGCTTTTGTAATCGTTACGGTGGCCAATTTACCATTACAACTTTGTTGATATATCCAAATTATTTCGTTACCCCCACCGACGCAACCCCAAACAGTTTCTTTGGAAACTATCAGCCTTTATGGCTGTAAATGAGACAGGTGTACAAATCCTTGAGAGAAATAAGAAATGTTTTTGGTAAGGGGTCAAGCCGGGAAGTTTCTTAGAAATATTTGAGGACAGCGTGGTTGTCTACACTTTATATTGCTACAAATTTCACTGTCTCTTGAAAAAAAAGTTGAGTGCACCCATCAAGCTTTTTCGAGATAAAGTTGTGCGGAATTGACAAGGCTTATTTGGCAACCTGAAGGTCTCTAGTAAGTAACAGCAGTTTTTCACCAGGTCTTTTACCTGTAAATAATTACCAAAAACCTTTCGCAAAAAAAAAATTTTTTTAGATAAAACTTACCTGGCAGGGTATATGTTACTCCATTGCCATTAAGCAAGATATTATGAGGAGACTACGAGACCAGAAACAAAATCATGTTACCGTGGGATAATGAGTCATAAAATCGTTCATAAATTTTCGCTCGAGCGTTATTGGTTTAAACCGAATATTATCAGCTTGAATTGGGGAATCGCAGCAAAATTCCTCAACTTGCGTCCAGTGCGATGGAAGTTTTCTTTGAAAGTTGATTCAAGTTAGGAAAGAACATTTTGCTGTTGTTACAGAGGAAGAGGGAAACTTGTTTGCTCATGAAGTCGCTAAAAAATGACAACATCCGCATTACACGGAACCTCTTTGTGAACGGTTTGATCCAGGCGCTGAAAAGTTCCACGCTCAAATTTGCGAGTTGTGAGTAGTATGATGAGATAACCTACGAAATTTGATTTTGGAACAGATTCGTTCGATATCAAGTGATTTCGCTTTTCTATTAAGTGCGGTAAAACCAAAAGCAGGATAATCTCAACGGCTAATCGGGGCAGGGGAAAATTTATCAAGGAGTCCATGATCACTCATAATACAAACGAGAAAAACTGTCTGAAGCGCGGGAAAACAGGAGGGTATGGATTTACAATTGGTCGCCATTGGATTTACTTATGCATCTGATTGGGTAAGGAGGTGGCGCAAGCTGTTTTCACCTATCAAAGAAGGGAGTCAACGCAAACCTGCGTAATCACGGATTACTTTCGTTATGACAATCTAAACTTTCCTCAAAGAAAGGAGATAAAACGTTTTTCTCAAGAGTAGGACAAAGAGAGCTGCATGTGAGCGGTTTATTCGTAAAATTCGCCCAGGCCATCACTTATACCCCCATATTCATGAGCGGGTACTTCACAGCACAACGCAAATTAAAGTGTCCGCGATCAGACAAATCTTCTCACCGCACACTTGTCAGAACTGAGCGTTTTAAAAATTTCGTTACAGTTAAGTATCAACCTGTGTAAAGTATTGTGTGTATTTATTTATTTATTTAGGTTTCCAGTGTGTATATTTTTAAAACTGTACCAGTAATTCAGCCTTAGGCTGCAAGTGGTCCGAAATAAACTATATTATTATTACTATATTACTACTATCTGAGTGAGGAATTCGTGGTGTTTGCATTCTCTATCATCTGTGCTACAGAACCGAATTTACCGGCGAGCGATTCCTCCTTCAAGGTTCATATGTCTAATTCAGTGTCCTGCCTAATATGATAATCAGTCCAGATATAGTTCATGGTGATGCGTTTTTATTTCTTTGAAGAGAACGGATTATTTATTACTTGTCTGAAGTACCAACCCAGTTGGAGCAAAACTCAAGGTAAAGACAGAAAAACTTCCAGAAGTTAGTTTTGCATCTGATCGGTTGAACAGGTGGTGCGAGACTTTTTGACCAATAAAAGAAGGAAATAAACCAAAACCAGAACGATCGAGGGTTATTGTCAATATATAATTGAAAATTGCAAGAAAAAAAGTTAAATGTTTCTTATTAGAGTGGAACAAATAGAGTAAAATCTGCGTGAGGACTGCGAAGTGTATGCATACTATTTAATCTGCGCTGCAGAGCTGAATCTACTGGCGAGCGACGCCACTTGTAAGGTTCCTACTCAACGTCCTGTATACTGCGAGGAACAGTCCAGGCAAGTTTTAAGGCGATGCGTTCCTTCCTCGGAAGTGAGAAGGTTACCGTTATGTAGCACCAACGTAACCAGAACGAAAAGCTGTTTTCAAACGAAAGTGTAGTGATTTAATGTGTTTTGAGAAATGAATCGGAGACCGACGGAAAGTGATGAAGGTCGATGAAAACGAAGACATAGTCAACTAAGAGACGCATGTCATTAGTTTTGTTCAGTTTTTATTCCCGATCCTATTATTTCTACATTTATTCGATATATCAGTTTAGAGTCTGGTTTTATATCCAGACCAGCGGTAACATTCTTATTTCAAAGTTTTGCTATTTACTGATGCACAGTCTGTATCAGAATAGCCTGAAAAGACTTTTAATAAAGGGGGTAAGTATCTAAAGAAACTGTGGTGCTGCGTCGATGGGGGTAGTAAGGTACTTAGTCCATAGTCATCGTGAAAAGACTTTCAATTGAACCTGCCCGCACCTGGCTCGTAATCATTGGAAGACCATTCTTATCAAATCCCAGAATCCGCTCATCACTGAAGTATGACCTCAAATAAAACAAAATACTCCCAGCCGTTCTGGGTACCTTTTTAAACAAAATCTCGGGATAAACATGTTTCACTTGAACCAAGGAATTGAGACTGCTCAATGGTGTCGGCAAATTCTAATGGAGAGAAAACATCGCATTAATTCTAAAATCAGACCCAAGTTATTTTGTTAGAAAGTCTCTAGGAAGACTTCAACTTCACAGATTGTATTCAAATAGTAATTTCCAGTATCCTTAAAAGAATTAAAGCCGTTTATGCGTCGTTGAGGACTCCAAGAGATACACGAATGCTTTTTTTTTTTTTGGTTTGCTAGGCCTTTGTACACCTAGGTTTCAAATCTTTTTCTTTTTTTCTTCCTAATTATGGGCAGCACTTTTCTTCTTATGATAATTCTGTAGGCGTGCTATTATTCAATTTGGTATATTCAGTAATTAACTTGAATTTTCCCAATTCCTCCCCCTCCCCCTCCCCCTCACGTTCCATCCCCATGGGTGCTGATACCTTTGCAAAAACGGTGTCATCTGCTTTGTTTATAGCAACTACGGTTCCGCTATAGCTACTCTCCAAAATAACAACAGAACCGTCAAAATCGTCAACAAGATGGACCTTGAATATAGCTGTTAAAAATAACACAAATTGATATTAATGGAATGACAGTAAATAATCAAATAATCTATTTAGATTTGCTTTGCTTTGTTTTGTTTTTGTTTTGTTTTGTTTTGTTTCGTTTTTGAGACAAAGAAAAGATAGATTCAGTATTTTTCCTAGAAGGGGTTGCACCGCTAACGAGTGACGTAGCTGAAGGTTGAAGTCAACAGATGTTTTGCAGAATACTAGCTACCTAAAAGAGCGACAGGTCATCTTAGGGGGGGGTGCACACTGCTCCCTTACATCTAGTCCTGAGGGGGGCCAATGATAAACATTTATTGCACCAGGTTGAGAAGGGTTATGCGCTAAACACCACAATATGAATTTTCAAAGTTTGGAGTATAGATATAAACTAGTTGGTTCCCAAGAACTGGAATTTTTTGAGTAAAATAATCCACAGAATGTAGATTTTCTGTTTCATGGACGTAACATTATTACATACTGAAAGCGTATCATGGGGTAGCTGGAAACATCAGAATTCAGGGCGTAAAGACCTGGCTTTGTTGCAAGCCAGGTCTTTAGGCTTTTCTTCAAAGGGGTTGATTCGCAAAACTGAATTGATAAAAATATGTAAAGTTTGAAAATCAAGCCTGCGTGTAGATTGTATAGTAAATTACTGTTCTTAATAATGGCCATGATAAGGTTTGCCTCTCATCCGAATATGACTGTTGCATGTGATTCACACTGAGTTTTTACCTCTTGTTTATTTGCCTAGATACTTACTTCCTGGATCTGTACTGAGCGCATTTGCAACCACACGCATGGATGTTCCATCAATCTTTAGGTAGTGACTCGCGTTATGACCGCCATCGTTTCGAGACCGGAACCGAGCATTCCCGCGGAACCAGGCGTCGCGCTTGGTGATATCCCCAACGCTTTCCTGAAATGTTAGTTTTACCTTTTATTGACAATCCTTCAGTCAGCGAATCCATCCGAATTTTTCAAAATGTAACATCTCTTACTGATCAGAGAGATATGACCTCAAAAACGTTTAAATAAGAAGGAATTTGAAACATTATCGAATGAAAAGAGTAACACCTCAGACAAAACAATGATTAAAAAAATGATTTAAACACTAACAGGAATATCTTATATCACACTACACAAAAGTGGAAATTGTGGTCAATAAATGACTAAAGACTAATTTCATCTGTTTCATTTAAGCTAAGTGTGCACTTAGTTTCTGTTCAGAAATCAAGAATGAAACGCTCTTGGAACTCACAGCGCGCGCTTTTTGCTCACCTATGACTACGTCAGGTGACGTCACCGTAATTCTTTAGCATGCGCGATAAGCTGCATTGTGGGTGGGTGATGACAAAGCATAGCAAAGTGGTCAAACGTCTGCGCATGTGCAAATGACGATATGGCTAATTATAAGCAGTGCGTTTCAGTAGTGTCAGAAATAAGTTGTCTTACATGATGAACTAGAAAAAAATACGATACAGTAAGTCACATTGCTTTAGAACCTTGTATCGTTTTCCATAAAGTTGAAAACAAAATGGTAAAGAGTAGGACACACGTAATTCATAATGCTTTAGATTCAAAAAATCTTGAAATTTCCTTTTCTTTACTTTTTGTTTCCTAAAGAATTCTCGGATCAATTTTACTATAGGTATTGTCGGCCGACATGGCGACCGACACGTCGACCGATATATCGGTCGATATGTCGGTCGATAGTCGGTCGACAGGTCAGTCGATAGTCGGTCGACAGGTCAGTCGATAGTCGGTCGATAGTCGGTCGATAGTCGGAAGATAGTCGGTCGATATGTCGACCGACAGATGGAGTGTCGCGTCTCGGTGGAATATCGGTCAAGTGTCGGTGGAATATCGGTCAAGTGTCAGTGGTCTATCGGCCGAGTGTCGGTAGTCTATCGGTCAAGTGTCTGAACTTTGTCGATAAATATAGTTTGAACGTCGCTCGTGTGGTTGTGTATTGTTGCAGAGTCGGTATTGAAAAGTTTGATTTGAAGAAAAATTTGATTTAAAGGCATCAAATTTCAGGTATGTGATTAAGATAAGAAACGACTTATGATTGGCGTGGTGACTTTAAAAAATTTGGGGGTGACTTATTTACTACAACATGAGCCACTCACGACTTGAAGTCCGTTAAGCAAGTAACAATAACGGGAAAGTGAAAACCCTCATAAACGCAAATCCTTGAGTCACCGTCCCACTTTAAGAAAAAGTAAGCACCCATGATGAAACTTTCCGAAGACCGAAGGCGGAGTTTTCCTCTACTGCTTTTTCAGTGCAAAAATAAGGGGATAAAGAACTTCTCGAAAAAAGTTGGGCATTTTAGGAAGCTTGCCTTTTGATATACAATGTAAATCGAGTCCCTTTTAGCCTGCGTAGCTTGCGGTTTTGTAGGCGCGCGCGAAATAAATTTTTGCCGGCGAAGCCCCCAGAAGCGAGCGGCGAAGCCGCGAGAAATACCGCCTGCCAGAGAACTTGGGTATTTTTAATGCCGCCCACTTTTATCGCCTCATTGGCAAAGATTTACAGGCCACACTGATTCCCTTCCTGTGTGAAAACATGTATAGAACCTCTTAGAGTTTTGTTGAATCAGTTCTTTGCTCTCACGAGCATGTCTAAGGGATTTTCTTCTTTTAAAGGATATGAGTGGTAACTATTGAAAATTTCCCTAGAAAAATGGCGCTGAGGGTGGTAATTTTGTATTAAGTGCCATTTTCTGTGTAAAGCTTCTTTCAAGTTTGACACTGGTATAAATGATCCTTTTTTATTTTCAACGAAACTCCTTTTTTTTTTTTATTTGATTTCTGATAGTAGTTTTGCTACCATATTGATTCGATAACCTCTGTACCACAAACGTTCTTTAAATTTTGAAGTGTTATCCTCGAAAGGGTCCTTTGAGGAGTTTGTTCTAAAGATCCGTAGAGCTTACGCTTTAACGAATGGCGAGTGACAAGAAGTGAAATGCGTCTATTGGAAGGTATCCGTTTATTTAAAATGTGTTTTTACCTCAATGCTTGATCATCGAATATTGTTCCTTAGTATGCTATTGTGCCTAATAGCACAACTTCAGTGCCACACATTTCATTTCAAATATGCATGTGTAATTTTCAGCGTCCCTTGGGAAATACATGAGGGATCTTCTAACATTTGATTGACGAGTGTATTTCTCTGGACCAATCCGTTTCTACCGCCCACTGGTGTGCGGAGTATTCAAAAACCTATGGTTTTCGTGCAGGCGGTATTTCAAAGTCTCTCTCCCCATTCTCCTCGCGGCGGCTCCGCCGCCAAAACTTTATTTCGCGTGCGCTTACAATACCGCCAGCTACACAGGCTAAATCCCTTTGAATGAATGTGCTGAGAACAAAACTCCGAGCAGGAACAGCAGAACAGCATGGCATGGTTTCGTTTCCCTTGTTTCGGGGGTTTTGTTTTGGACGTTTCGTTTCGGTCGTTTCGTTTCAGCAGTTTCGGTTGTTTCAGTCGTTTCGTTGTTTCTAGTTTTAGTCCATGCCCCGAAGAACAGCAGAAGTTTTATCCAGTTAAGATTTCCTTAAAACACGTCCATAAGTTCGACAATAGGTAAAATGCCATTGAAGCTTCATTTAAGTGTCAGTGAAGTATCGGTAAAGCATCGGCCAAGTGTCAACCGAGTGTCGGCCAAGTGTCGGCCAAGTGTCGGTCAAATATCGACCGACTGTCGACCGACTATCGGCCGACGTATATCGGTCGACATGTCGACCGACTATTTTCCGACTATCGGCCGACTGTCGACCGACAATCGACCGACATGTCAGTCGACATGTCGGTCGCCATGTTGGTCGCCATATCGACCGACACTACCTATAGTAACATTGATCCGAATCCTCGAATCTCTGTAAAGTACTGCACGATTTCAATTTGTAGATTGTAACGGTTCGGTAAACTTTCGAGTGCTTTGAGCGTTCATTTGATCTCAATAATATCTCCAGCACTGGCAAAGAAAAAACGGTTACGAAAACAACCTGAGCCAGCCAAATTCCGCGGCCGCCGCCACGTGATCGAATTGATCATGATTATCACTAGCCCCCCTCGATGCTTTTGATGAATCTCGCGAAAACGCGGGGCATGTCAAGATTAGAAAACAGCCGGGCAGGAGACTAAAGAATGAATAAAGTGTAGTATCACAGATCAGCAGACTATGAAAGTAACAATAAACACAGAAACATCAAACTATAATTATCAACACTTTGTGAGGCAGTGTTTTGTCGAACGATTCTGGCTTGCCATTTCATTCAGAGGAGTGATGCGCTATAATTACCCTTTCGTACTTACCAAGGATTGTCGTTGCGCTGGGAGTCCTGTGTACGAAAAGAAACAAGAAAGAAAGGATTGAAATCTTACAGTGCAGTCATATACTGTCAAGAATAGTCATGACGCGATTAATGGGGATATGAATTAACGAAATTAAACGTAATCTATTCAAGATTCCTACGTTTAAAAAGAAATAAACAAACAGGAAGCGAGCTGCAACTTAGGAAAGAATGATATGATTTCCGTAAAAATGTTGCTATAAACAACGCAAAAAATATAGGTCTTAACTTACGAGAGCGATGTTTTCTGCTACCATGTCTTTTCAACTCCTGACGAAAAAAATATCCAGAGCCAAAGCACTTTTAGCTATGCGAGCAAATCGCGTTTCTTCGTAAACAATATGTTCAAAGTAGGCTTGATTTTGAAAAACTATCATGATTTCCTTTAATAGTTTGACAAAAACACCATTATTTCAGTACATAGTAAGCTGATAGTTGATCATTTACATTTCCACTTTATCTTCTCCAACTGTAATCAAACTTGTTCAATTCTATTTGTTCTCTTTATTTGGGTGTGTTCCATCTTAGCGAACTATCATGGTGTTCAGTTATTTCTTTCATATTGAGGGAAATGATGTTTGCCTTAGACTCAAGTTATGTTGACAGGGTTCAGTTTAAAAAAAAAATTAGCAATTTACGAGAGGAATAGTATGCTTCGATGATTCTTAAGAGCGGCCGTCCGTAAATATCGGAAGGTCTAAACATCCACTGTAGATATTCTCTCGTATGCTCGCGATCGTCAAGATCTCAGCCATTGTATTCATCTTTTTCCCAAGTTATTTTTCGTTGGAAACTCTTAGATGAGTAATTTTAAGTGGTTCTCTGATTTGACAGTGGCTAGGTTAGATGAAATAGACTTTGGTTAGGGCTAGGTTAACTATTCACCAACCTTTCCATCAGCCACGTTATTATCTGAAGTGGCGAATTGTTCCTCTCCTGAATTGTTCGTCTCAGTTCTTGAGTGAAATTCTTTATCAAGCGACGACACACGCTTGAAAGAATAGACACTGAAAGCAAAAGACAGACAAACAACGATCGACAAGAAAACACACCAACATATCAAGCGCGCTGATGTCTGGTAAGAAGGGCCTCTCTTCATAGTCTGTGGATTCTCCATTCTGAGCTGAGATGATCTGACCAGGACGGGTAGATGGACTGAAGGAACGTTTGCCGAACTGAGCTATTTAACTGTGAACGATTTCGACTCAGAAGGAAACACTGAGTGTCAGTGACAGGAAGTTTTTTTGTTTTTTTTTGTCTTCTTGAGTTTCTGTCTCCTGCTCACTTCTTTAGATGATTATCGGTAATATCAGTTTCAACTGCTTTTCATATCAGAAAGGATTATCACGGGTAGAATGGGTGTTGTCTTTTGGAATCTTGAAAATTTTCGGTATGTGCGAACGATTTCGACTCGGAGGAAACACTGAGTGTCAGTGACAGGAAGTCTTTTTTTTTTTTTGTCTTCTTGAGTTTCTGTCTCCTGCTCACTTCTTTAGATGATTAGCGGTTTTATCAGTTTCAACTGTCTTTTATGTCAGAAAGGATTATCACGGGTAGAATGGGCGTTGTCTTTTGGAATCTTGAAAATTTTCGGTATGTGCGATCGATTTCGACTCAGAAGGAAACACTGAGTGTCAGTGACAGGAATTTTTTTTTTGTCTTCTTGAGTTTCTGTCTCCTGCTCACTTCTTTAGATGATTATCGGTAATATCAATTTCAACTGTCTTTCATCTCAGAAAGGATTATCACAGGTAGAATGGGTGTTGTCTTTTGGAATCTTAAATTTTCGGTATGTGCGATCGAAAGCGACTCTCACCATCGGAAACTGTTGAGTTTGTCTCTCCACCATAGCCCAGGTTGCTTTCAAAATCAGAATTGGAGTCCCCAGTGAGCAATGAATTGATATTGAAGTCAAGTTTATTTATGATTATTTCAACTATTCCGCTTGAAAAGAAAAAAATGTTTGCACCTTTGGCCTTTACACTGAAAAATCTAAATATATACAATGGGTTTGAAATAACATCTTAACAGAAAGGTGTATTACAAGGTAAATTGGTATTATCAACTGAGTTGACAACATAAATTGGCCACCGTAAAGAATGACGAGGCTCTAATTCAGGGCTAACGCTCGAAACGAAAGATCTAGAAATTCTTTAAGGCGGCCAATTTGCCAGTCGAGGACTGTCAAGAATAGTCATGATGTCATTCTTGCGGTAGAAATTAACTTAACAACTTAGATTCCCACGTTTACAAAAAAGAAAAAAACAATAATCGAACAGATGACTGAAAAACTGCAGCATGCAAACATGTAAAATTTGGGTTTCACTTACTAGAACAACGTGTTCATTTCATTCACTTCCCCACAACGAAAAATGACAAGAGCAAAGACGCTTTAAGCAATGAGCCGAAAAATTCGCATTTCTACACAAACAGGAAGTTCATGGTAGACTTGCACAGGAATAGCTATCATGAAATTCTTCAACAGTTTTGAAAAAAGGAGGAGGATTAAAATCAGTTTCTACAGTACGTGTTTGATTTCAGTGTAGTTTCCCAGCGGAATGAAGGATTCACTCGGGAAGGCTAGGTATAGCGATGATGACATAAGTCTTATAAAATCTGTAAAAATGTCCGTATATGCCGGCGATCGTAATCGATTCTCACCATAACAACGTTAACTCAATTTTCTTTACCATAACCTATGCTACTCTTACAATCAACCTGACTCGTGGGATCCCCAATAACCAATGCATTACTGTTTCCGTCTGAAAGAAAAACGTTTTGCATCTTTGGCCATAAGTGGGAAGTCCTCTCGATCAGGATGTATTTCAGGTGAAATCAGGGAGATACAAGTGAGGATGATTTATGCATGATTTACCGCCTAAAGCTTTCCAATATTTGTCAAAATCTTGGAGACCGTCCCCTAAACTCGAAAAACGCGAGGTTTATCAGAAAAGTTTCTGTGGGATAATGAGTCATAAAATCGTTCATATATTTTCGCTCGAGCGTTATTGGTTTAAATCGAATATCATCAGCTAGAATTTGGGAATTGCGGCAAAATTCCTCAACTTGCGTCCAGTGCAATGGAAGTTTTCTTTGAGAGTTGATTCAAGTCAGAAAAGAGCATTTTTCTATTGTTACAGCGGAAGAGGGAAACTTGTTTGTTCATCATGGGAAGTCGCTATAAAATGACAACCTCCGCATTCCACGGAAGCTCTTTGTAAATGGTGTGCTCCACGCGCTGAAAAATTTTCAAGCTCAAATTTGCGAGTTCATCTTCGCGCCATTATTTGTATCTTAAGTTTGAGTTTCGTTGTCTGTCGCGCTTCCTTCTTGAGTGAGTTCACTGACAGTTAGGCATGAATGAGTAAAGCGCAACAACGCAAACAAAAACATCGGCCATGATACAGCACTTTCATAACACAGCTGATAATGCATGTAGGGTCTTCCGTTTTGGCTTCATTCCAAGATCATTTGCTCCTTGCTATTCGTCTAGACTAAATCCCTGCATGTGAGTCAGTTCAGACGTTAAATAATAACCTCTTGGAAGTGATAAACCTGTTGATAACAGAGAGCTGAACGTATACCCTCAAGGATAAAACTATTGCAAAGATAGTGATACCGGACAATAAACAAAATACAGGGAAATGCTCTAGGTCCGCACCGCTAACCGGTTGAAGTTTTGCAATGTTTTGAAAAGGAATAAAAACCACTGTATTAAGATCTATCGAGACGTAATAACAAAGAGCTATTTGTCAATTTTAAAAAGTTTGAACTAGAAAACAGGGAACTTCTTGAAAGATATTCCTCTTTATGTTTCTGGGAAATTGATTGTTTAAAAAGGGTACACAACACATTAACTTCGTTCACTACTGAAACGGAAATCTGGTTACGTCTCTTGGCAAATACAATATCCGATAACCAACGTAACACATAGCTCGCTATGCATAACAGAACAAATAAAAATTCCGGATTCTGGCGTAGTTGAATTTAGCCTGCATGTCCCCTGGCAGTCTGTTCGTGCCTTTCCAGGTTTCTACATCCTTTAAAACAGACGGCAAGTTACCCTGAAGCTCGTCTAAGTGTCCCACATCTCTAGAACATACATCTCTAGAACATGAGAGGGTTGTGTCATCTGCGTACAAGTCTATCTGTATATTCCCAGAGTTAACATAAAGGGGGAGATCGTTTGTAAATAATACAAAAAAACAAAGGACCAAGGATACTCCCTTGAGGCACGCCATGAGGTACGCAAATGACCAGAGATATATCTCTTCTCGAACTGACAACTGATGAAGATATGAGGCGTTTGAAAAGGCATCTATGGACTTTTTCACCCTAGCAGTGAACTAGATGTTTGTTACACAAACGTGGCTATTATAAATCTTCTATTTCGCAGTGGAGGAGCATCCGGCCCTAGCTAAGCATTGAAAGAACATAGCTTCAGCTCCTATCGGTAGCGCTCGGAGACTCGCTATATTTATCTTCTAATTAGCAGGCTCTCGGTGGCGAGTAGTCCACGCGCGAGTAAGAAAGCTCCCGCCTAAGGTTTTTTTGGCGAATAGCCTAGTGGGTGCGTCACCTCTTAGTCGCATATATTACTGCTTTGATTGATATTGAAAGAAGCTCAGAAAAAATCGGAGCTGTAGTCAATCGGATATGAATCTGGTACCTCCGAAAAACCAGTTCGAATATCTGTTATGTGGAACATTTTTAGCTCCAACACACTCTGAGAAAAAGCTTATTTTCCGAACTGTTTCGTTACTGAACAATTATAAGCATTTACTGCGTGATTAGTAGCTGTAGCACGAATATTGTTTGACCTCGGCGAAGAAAGGCAATCCAGTGACAATAATTGGTCGGTAAAAACACAAAACTCTTGTGTTTGACGTTGTTGTAACAGCTATTCGTTTGCAAGCAAACACAAAATCCCTCATGAGATAGGCGTGTGCAGCAACACCGGAACACGCCGGAACACCTGAACAGGCCGGAACACCAAAATTATCAGAAACACTGAAGCAGGCAGGAAGACCTAATAAAGCCGGAACACCGCAAAACATTACAAATCAAAGGCTCTGTAAGCCAACTCGTGAATGGCGCTGCGCGTTTGTGACGTCACAAAATTTTGACCCCCTAGAGCGATTTGGACAAACAAACAGGCTTCTCGAGTAAATGAATATTGGCGACGATGCGCCCATCTCTAGTTCAAGCGGCTCTAAAGCTCGTATTCTAAATCAAAACGACGGTGTTCCTGGCTCAAAGTTAGAGCAAGACCAAGAGGACTATACAAACACACAATTGAAGCGTTGGTTAAAGTGTAGAGGCTTGAAATTAAGCGGAAAACGAGCAGACCTCACCGCACGTGTTCGTGACTGCCTCAAGTCGGGAAAACATTATGTACTTGATTTAAGTATTGGCTTCTACATGGTTTCGCCATAACCTCGTTAAAAATGTATTGCATCTCTAAGTATTCAATGTTCAAAAAAGATGTACCGTCATGAATGAATAGAAATATTCAGTAAACAAGGGGAAAAACGATGATAATTTCCCAATTATACTTTTTAAAATTACGAAGAAAGATGAGCAGTGCTAAAATCTAATGGCACGAAACGAAATGACAACAACACAAATCGCAGAAAAAAATATCTAATGGGCTCTAAAATTCGATAGATAAATCAACAGACAAGAGTCTTACCTGGAATGGATCAATTATAGAGTTTAATCGCCCATGTGGTTCGTATATTAACATCTAACTTTCCATAACTAATAATTATCCTCTGTTTGCGCTTGTTGCATAAATTTCAACGAGGATAGTTTCGTTGTCCTTAAAGCTGTTTGTGAAACCGAAAATTTGTGTTGGCGATCTTTGAAAAGCCGAGAAGAACAGATATTGCGCTGACGTCTCGTTGTAACGACTGCTAAATCACTTCTAAAACACAACGGGGCGACGTTCTCGACCCAGTTTCTTACCGATATTTTTGCTGCGCGCGCCGTTGTCAACTGACGTTCCCGTCCTCTTGCTAAATCTCTCTAATATGCGCAAGACGGGACGCTCGGACATAAGGATAAACATATATATATATATATATGATTATCAAAAGGTTGCGTTCTTGTTACGCTTATGCTGTCTAGTGAGTCATGCCGTAGATGGCCTTGTGGTACTGTCACAATCATAGGAACTTTCCCTGTTACGAAGGAGTGGTTGGATCAAATCCGCAGCGCGAAAGTAAATTTTTCGTTTTCCTTAACCGCCCGAACCGCGCGATTGGCTCGAGCGGGAACGCTTTCCCCCCTACTTCCTCTACTAAGGAGAATTTTGTCCCCCCCAAACTTCCTCTATAATTTGGAGAACAATAAACCAATCAGAATCCGTCGTTTGCGCATATATTTTGATTGCTTTAGGGGGTACTAGAGGAGCATCATTCTGTGCGTTCATATGAGATGATCAAATTTGAAAATATGGCGTCCGCACGGACGACCTTCAAAATTTTCAAGTCGTATTTTTCGGTCCTTTGTGATCGAGTTAGACCTTGAGGAACTCAGAATATAAAGTAGCAGTGCTATAGAATACTCTCCTCGGAAAATAATGGATATCAAGGTGTTAAAGGTGACAAAATAACCTCTCGAGTCAACGACAGTACGATTCTCTAAAGCCATGCGAAATATGGACGTAAATTGGAAACCGAACTTTCGGACTTCGAGCAGGGTCTAGCGACAATTTGAACGATTCCATGGCCCAGTAAATATTATGTTCGAGCAGGAGCCCATCACTGGTTCGAGTGACAATGTGTTCAAAAAGTATAGTTTGATCGAAGATTTTGTGTTAAATCGTAGTTTTTCAGAATTTTCAACACAACCCAACGCAATCTTCTGGCCGTGAAGTCAAGTAAACAACGATCTAAGCAGGATGAATTTTACCGCGTGGGCTTTTTACACGAAAGAAATCCGTACGTTTTTCGCTTATAACAGCAAATAAAGAACTGTTTTGAATAAAACGGTCGTCCCGAAATATTTATCGGTCATTTTCGTCTTGCTTCCTATTGACGGTTTCCATAAAACTTGAGATCTCTTCGCTCACGGACAAATTTTCACATTCCTTTTGAAATGTGACCCGCGTGCCTATTTGCACACCTACGATAATATTTAGTGATTTTTATCTTTCATCTTCATTTTTTAGTAAAAACTTAACACGTACCTATCGCTTAACTTCCTTTCTTTGTTTTCTTTTTTTCTATTTCAGACACAATAATCATTTTCCTGCATATATATATATATATATATTCAAAAATAGAAGCATTGACACCATAAATAAAATATACGCTGCAAGAGAAAAAAGTGTATTCGGGGATTGGGCAAACTTTAATTCACGGATGAAAAACATGTAGTTTTAAACTCTTTTAAGATTATCATTGGCTTCTTTTTCACCCCACCACTATTCTTAGCAACAAAGGTCGCCATTTAGTTTGTTTATTACTGGCCAAAAACTATCAAATGTACTCAAAAGCCTAAAATCGAAAAAAAGTTTACAGGAATCGACCAATCGAGCGAGCGAGTGCCATTCTTCACATCATATCTATAACTCGCTCTTGCACTGCGCATGCGCGCAGTTCATGAGTTAAAAAGGGCAATAAGAAACATTCTGAAAACGTACACAAGAGATTTTATGAGGGCAAACGAGAATACGTGGTCAACGCTTTGCTGTTGAGCTAAATGGTAAAATCGTGACATAGATCATAAAACATTGATACAGGTGTGACATAGAGAGACTTCCTGCACCTACAATATACCCAAAATTCGCCACGTTCTCGAAATGAGAGCCACAGAAACAACAATATTGAAGGTTCATTCGACGCTTAGGCCCCGAACCTAAACTTTCGGCCCAAACTAGCCTTGGTCATTCTAATTTTTGACGGTCTTGTAACAGTTAAATGTATGATTGGTGAAATTAAAACAAAGTATCCCGCGCTTAGATACATATTGACAGATGAAAGCAGAAATTAGACCGTAGACTATTCTTATAATAACTGGTCTTTTCCCTCGTGTGTTGATACTGTATTGTAAGCAGGATTTTCCTTTTTTGTTTTTAGAGAATGGTCACTTGAAACATCCATGTGACGAATTGTGCATTAAAGTAAACAAGGTGAGTTTTGATATAAAAAGATCACTACAAATAGGATAAAAAGGGAAGTTAGACGGATTATGTAAGCATTATCGTAGTTGTGACTGTATTCTGATATACATTGCAATTATTTGACTGAGAACATAAATTTCAATCCACGTTCAGCCGATCTAGCCTCTAACAAATACAAAGACAAGACCCTTTTTACATAGTCGGTGAAAACGCCCGCAAATCAGCAGCAATGTTAATGTCTATATAATGAGGTAATGAAAGCTTTGAGGAAGTCTCTTATCATCCGGGACATCATTTCCTCCAGTTAAATCAGTTCGATTCACCAGAATACAGCAAGAACGCTCCAAAGAAGCTGGCACTAGATTTCATGCTGTAATGTCGAATGTACGGTATACGAACAGAGATGGTGTCGTTGGTTTTGAGCAGAAACACTCCACCGTGGTATTTGGTATTGAACTTCGTGTTGTCGGTAATAGTGCTTCCCACACTTTCCAACACCAGTTCATTGTTGATGTATGTGTGATGAGCCATCACATAGGTTCGAGCATCGTGATAATACATTTGGCTGTATATGAAGTAATGTCCGGCTTTGATGACTGTAATGAAGCCTCTGTCGTAGTGAATGGAGCCCAGTTTATTACGTACAACCCAGTTGGTTATGAGATTACTTACTGTGTGAAAAAACAATCTTATTAATGCATCAACGAATACACTGTGACACAATTGTATCAAATATCCATCATCTCTCTCCTCCCTTTACCTACTCTTTTCCCTCTCTCCCCCCCCCCCCCCCCCGTCGCTTTTCCCCACCCGGCCCCTTCCAGCTTGTAGGACGTCAAGACGATGTGAGAAAAACTTCATACAATGGAAATGTGGAAAAGCTTGAAACTATTTTCAAGTAACAGAGAATATGTCTCCAGTTCTGCTGGAGTAATTGGATTTTATACAAGAGAAGATAAGGTATCTTCTATTGGCCTATAAATATTTGTAATGATAAACCGCTGCTTACAAGGATTGCTGAGACTTGTGCCGTCTCCGACCAAGTAGATGCTCTCTCCAACCTGTCAAAAACAGTGTAGGTCCGCTAAGCTTGCAAAAAACAAACATGTTTCTGCTACGTTTAAATCCTCAGCCTCCTTCATTAGCAGACCATAGTTACCTGTCGAAAGGCATAGTGTTTGCAGGCAATTTCAGACAGGGTTTGTAAGTGATATCTTTATTTCTTACACTTAAAGGGAAGTCAACGTCACAAATGTCTTCGACTAGGCCTGTTCTTCAGTTTTTTCGTTTGGGTTTAACATATTCACTACAAAAATTAATTCCAACGGTCCATTTGTAGTGAAAACTATGATCTCTGGGTATATTCGTAAATGATGTTCTAAAAAAATCACAAGTCTTACGGGTCCTTGTTGTGATATCGCCTGGTGCCCTAAGAAATGAAAGACAAAAAAATTCATCTCAACTTTAAGATAAAACTTAAATCGGTTTTAAAGAGGAATACTTGTACCTCATCTCACAACTTCCAAACCATGAGTGTCTATATAGTATCAACTATAGCTATAAACAGACTGACAGACAGATAGACAGACACAAAAGCTATAGACAGACCGACAGACAGATAGACAGACACAAAAGCTATAAACAGACCAACAGACAGATAGACAGACACAAAAGCTATAAACAGACCGACAGACAGATAGACAGACACAAAAGTTATAAACAGACCGACAGACAGATAGACAGACACAAAAGCTATAAACAGACCAACAGACAGATAGACAGACACAAAAGCTATAAACAGACCGACAGACAAACAGACACAAAAGCTATAAACAGACCGACAGACAGAGAGACAGACACAAAAGCTATAAACAGACCGACAGACAGATAGACAGACACAAAAGCTATAAACAGACCAACAGACAGATAGACAGACACAAAAGCTATAAACAGACCGACAGACAAACAGACACAAAAGCTATAAACAGACCGACAGACAGATAGACAGACACAAAAGCTATAAACAGACCAACAGACAGATAGACAGACACAAAAGCTATAAACAGACCGACAGACAGATAGACAGACACAAAAGTTATAAACAGACCGACAGACAGATAGACAGACACAAAAGCTATAAACAGACCAACAGACAGATAGACAGACACAAAAGCTATAAACAGACCGACAGACAAACAGACACAAAAGCTATAAACAGACCGACAGACAGATAGACAGACACAAAAGCTATAAACAGACCGACAGACAGATAGACAGACACAAAAGGACACATGAGCCCTGCCAGAGGAGATAACATCTGATCATGACTACCTGGGGGACCGATGGGACCGGGTGGCCCTAATACACCTTGCGGGTCAATTTTTCCTGATGGTCCAAAAAATGAAAAAGGATATCATGAAGCATTAACACTCGGTAGCTAATGAAACAAACAAAGCCACCAAACGTTAGAAATTGTCTGAAGCAACTAATAAACATCATTTGAGTCTTAAAGACAGCCTCTTAAGAGCCGGCTGCCGAGTAATATTGATTGATTGGGAAACATCTATGAATTAAAAGAACTGTATTTGACCTTGAGTTCCCCGGTCTGGGGTGTTGGCAGACAGACTGAGAGACACACATAAAGACAGGAATACAGACAGACATACATGCGGATGGACAGACAGACTGAGAGAGACACATAAAGACAGGTAAACAGACAGACATGCAGATGGACAGACAGACTGAGAGAGACACATAAAGACAGGTAAACAGACAGACATGCAGATGGACAGACAGACTTAGAGAGACACATAAAGACAGGTATAGACAGACACACATGCGGATGGACAGACAGACTGAGAGAGACACATAAAGACAGGTAAACAGACAGACATGCAGATGGACAGACAGACTGAGTGAGACACATAAAGACAGGTAAACAGACAGACATGCAGATGGACAGACAGACTTAGAGAGACACATAAAGACAGGTATAGACAGACATACATGCGGATGGACAGACAGACTGAGAGAGACAGATAAAGACAGGTAAACAGACAGACATACATGCGGATGGACAGACAGACTGAGAGAGACACATAAAGACAGGTAAACAGACAGACATGCAGATGGACAGACAGACTGAGAGAGACACATAAAGACAGGTAAACAGACAGACATGCAGATGGACAGACAGACTGAGAGAGACACATAAAGACAGGTAAACAGACATACATGCGGATGGACAGACAGACTGAGAGGGACACATAAAGACAGGTAAACAGACAGACATGCAGATGGACAGACAGACTGAGAGAGACACATAAAGACAGGTAAACAGACAGACATGCAGATGGACAGACAGACTGAGAGAGACACATAAAGACAGGTAAACAGACAGACATGCAGATGGACAGACAGACTGAGAGAGACACATAAAGACAGGTAAACAGACAGACATGCAGATGGACAGACAGACTGAGAGAGACACATAAAGACAGGTAAACAGACAGACATGCAGATGGACAGACAGACTGAGAGAGACACATAAAGACAGGTAAACAGACAGACATGCAGATGAACAGACAGACTGAGAGAGACACATAAAGACAGGTAAACAGACATACATGCGGATGGACAGACAGACTGAGAGAGACACATAAAGACAGGTAAACAGACAGACATACATATGGACAAACAGAAAGGTGGACCTATAGCATGCCGGTTTTTTAGTGGGATGATTGAAACGAAAACACATCCCCAGGCCATTATGAAGATTAAATATGGAGAAATAAGTCACTCTGTGATTTCAGAACCCTCTACGATTGAGCTAATTAGCCAATCTTACAGGGAATTGAGTTTTTGCGTATCTTGATACAAAATTAAGCGAAATGTTGTGATACTAAGCTCTACCAAACACACTCCAGTGCCTTAACACATGTTGAAAAGTATGATTGAAGTTGCCTTTATTAAGAGCGTATGCAAACCTGTGGGAGCTAGGTCTCCAAGTAAAAAAGTCCCAAAGAAACTGCTCTCACTATCCATGTAGTAACGTGTATTGTAGGGTATGTGGACTGATATGGTGTCGTTTTCCTGCAGCAAGAAAACTCCACCATGATACTTGGTGTTGTACTTCCGATAGGAACTTATAACACTCCCGGCACTTCCCATGACATTTTTGTTATTGATGCAGGTATAATGACCCATCAGCACGGTGGAGCCATCATAATAGTACATTTGACTGTAGATGAAGTAGTAGCCTTTTCTCTTCACTTTTATGAATCCGGTGTTCGGGTGATATTCGATGCTGCCTTCTCTGTGGCTCACTTTCCAGTGCATAATAGAGCGGGAGGCTGTAAATACGTTTGGAAAAATAATAAAAATGTGGCTCACAGTTCACAGATTGTCCCATTTAAGTTCGTATCATCAGCGGTAAAAAATAGAACCCGATAGAAATAAAGTCTTCTAGTTTGTTTCAAAACGCGGGAAAATTTACCTTTTTTAGAATAAGTAAATTGAATTTAAGATTGTTATCGCTTTGATCGAACGATTACTACGGTAAATAGAAAAATACTAAAAAAATTTACTGATTACATCGATACGCGATTATCTTTTGTCCACTGCCAGCCAGATGAATGCTTTCATGGACCTAAAAGATGACAAATACGTTGTTGATGAGGAAGTACGAAATACATAATTAGCTAAAGTAATGGTGCTTGAAGCAATTTGGTGAAGGATTCCTGTATGAAGTGTTTCTTTCGCAATAATCAACTTTATTGCGTCGCTCGCAGCGCCCGTGGGAAAGATAAGGCGAATCCTGTGTTCTGATTGGCTACCCGAGCGTGTAAGACGAGCCCATCTTGCCCGCTCGGGATTGCCCGCATTGATCCCGCGCATGAAAAAAAAAATAGAATTAGAACTACCTTTGTAATTCTTGGACAATTTCGGCAATACGAAAACGCAAAAAGCGGCAGAAGATAGTCAAAGCAAAGAAAACTGAAACGACATGTGAGTTTGTTGTGCTACAAACACAGTTGGCTTTCTTTCCCAGCTCTCGAAATAAACAAGTCATTCTCAATTCCTATCAAAGCGAAATCTTTTTGCGATATAATAAATCCTTTATTAACCAAGCTTGTTCGGTCAAGATGGCTGGATGTTAGCCTCGTTCTTGTTTTGCATTTTTATGGCCGAGACGAAGTCGAGGTCCATAAAAATGCAAATAAGAACTTGGCCAATATCCGGCCATCTTGACCTCACGCTTGGTTAGTAACGCATATTTATATAAATCACCTGATATCCTTGGGGTCCACGTGGCCCTACGAGACGAAAAACGAGATGTTAACGAAAAAGAAATAATATTTTTAATCAAAATAAGAAAGATGTTAAGTCTTGAGCTCAGTATAAAAGATAGAGAAAGATTTTTGTCGTCTTGTCACGAGCGTGCGACAAATCCCCAAGAGGAAACAAGCCTCAGACCTTCGGATTCCGCGCTCCGGATGCTCTATAACTAAGCTACAGGGTCAAATTGTGAACAGCTGTGCTGCTTCTATTTCTTTCCTTAACAGAGCCACAATCCATGGTTTCGTTAAAGGGTACCAAAGTATATACTTGCTCTTTTGAAACATCTCGATAGAACATCAACTATACCCTGACAAATTTAAATCTCCAGGGAGGAATACTCACTTTGACGGAATCGTCAATTCGACCTTGAAATAAGGGTGATTACTCACGTTGTTTACGGTATGTTGCGTATCTGAAAGTTGTCTTACATCTCGTGGCTTTCGTTCCTGGCAAATTCGTTTAACTTTATTCTTATCTACTGAGAAGTTCTATACCCAGGTTTATGAGTGGTTTAAAGGTTTTTCTTGTGATTAATAATCGCTTTTGCGAAAATAACACGACAGATGCTAACAAACGCTCAAGTGTTTTGCTAGTACATCGATTGGTTGCGTGATCCTAGAGGAAACATGCCTTAACAGGTCGATACGAAGGAACTCAAGAACTCAATGAAGTCATGACCCTCACGCATGAGCGACCTCACTCGATATTTCTCCGAAGCTTGAATAATTAATGATTCTTCATTCGAATTTGGTCATGACTTCCACCCAGGTTATCTAAAGATCAGTAATTGCGACCGATAAGAATCCTTGACAGGACCAACATCCTAACCTGGACGATAAAACACAAAACAACAAAAGGAAAACGCAGAACAAATATCGAATGATTCTTCAATTTATTCGAGAAAGAAATAGTTCCGCCAATTTAGAAGCAAAACTCGTCTGAGCACTCTGCGATTGTCACAAGTCTTGCTTAGAAATAAATAGCAAGCCATTTTCAAAACGATACAATATGTGACCTAAAAGATAAACTTCCAGGCATACCTTGGGGGCCTCTGGGACCGGGGGCTCCGGAAGGCCCGCGGGGGCCCGGTGGCCCTTTCTTGCCGCGTCTACCAGGAGCTCCTGATAATGAAAGAGGAAGCCACGAAATTAAAACTCCGATCATGATAAAATAGTTGACTGCTTTGCAAGTTTCATGCAAGAATGACACATTAGGTAGCGCTCCTTCGACGTGTCACCTAAGGCGAAAGAATAACCTTTTTTGAAGTATTCCCTACTCTTTTGCGACTATACTTAATGTGCACGTTCTTCCTAGTATTTTGTCGTCTACGGATGAAATGGAAAACCTGGGATATACGAATCTCAACCTGAACAGATTATAATACTGAGGAATTTTGTGCCGCACATTTTGACGAAGATGCACTTTAGTCGGTCACACAACAGAACAGTGCCTCACTCACCAACACAAGTGCAAGAATCTGGAGCGTTCTTCCGGATCCGAACTGCTTCTGATCCCTGAATAGACAGCACAATTACTTATGTAGTAACATGAAGCAAATAGAATGTTAATTTGTTAAAAAAATCAAACAGGAGTGCATGCGTGAATAAGGCACCAACCTGATTGTCGCGAGCACTTTTACAAAGCTGTAATGTCTGGATAGTCTCCTCATGTTCACGGATTTGCGTTTTGAGCAAGGAAAGTTCTCTGTGAGTGTAAACAGCGAACACAAGTCCTGCACAAGCCAATAACATACAGCAAACTAGAACAGGAAGGAGGTATCCTCCCTGGTCGGGTTCTTTTTTTTCCATGATCGCAACTTCGGAATCAATGACGAGCAAAAATGGCAAGCTGTGAAGGAAAAATCCCCATCTGAAATCCGAAGCCAAGATCGGTGCATTGAAACGTAGCCAAATGCCAAAAACGTGACAGTGGACACCCACAATAACACGGTCCGACGAAAGTGTTATATTGAAGAGCGTCACGTAAACAAAACGAGTGTCACATAAGTAACAGCATCTCTCGAACGCTCACAAACGCACTTGTATTACCGGTTTACGCCTCTCCGCCTAACCTACGGAAACGCGCGCGTGCTCGCAGGCTAAAGGTCGTCCCTAATCGAGGGCGTTAATTGGAAATATAGTCTTTAATCGAAAGAGTGTGCTTGTGAATAATTTTACATGAATAATTTCTACATTTCATTAGAAATCTTGTGATAAATCAAACAGATGATGGTTATGTGACACACTCTGTTACAAGTGTCGGTTAGTTAAACCCAAAAGATTACAAAGAAAATGCCAATATAACTACAAGTTTCCTCCTTATTTCCAAACTATTTCAGAAAGGGAAGAAAGGAGGCGTTAATTCGATTTTGTCTTTCTGGAATGATCGAAAATTAATTTCTCCTTGCAATATCGATACATTTCATTTAGAAAGGTAATGAAAAAAACTAAAGACGTCAACGAGAGGATTTTGTCTGCCAGACTTAGCTCCAAACATTCAAATCTAAAATTAAGGGAAATGTAAGGCTAACAGCTCGGAGAATTTATGTTTAGATCTTGGGAATCAACTCGTATGCCCTCAAATGCTGATCGGTCGTCGGCCTCGGAAAAGCCCTCTCTTGAAATAAGAGTGACTACCATTGACTACCATTGACTACCATTGACTACCATTGACTACCATTGACTACCATTAGCTACCATTGCCTACCATTGACTACGTGCGTGGAAAGAATCCTTAGTGTTTCATTAACAAAAACTACAAAATTGAAATTATGTTTATGCACTTTGTAACGCTTAATGAAATGGTTCAACACCGCGTGGCCGAGTGGTTAGGGTGATGAATTTATAATCCGGCGTCCCGGGTTTAAATCCTCCACCCTGTCACTCATAGGATTTGCTCTCGGTTGCCCCCAGTTCAACACCTCGTCGGCGCTCTATAAATAGCCCACTGGTCTGCCTCCTGCCAGTGGGGATTTTCAAGCACTTAGTTAAACTATATTGTGGCTGAAAAGCCCCCCTTCGGGGAGCCTCAGTTAACCTATATTATTATTATTATTATTGTCGCAGAGCAATCAACTGAATGCTACATTCTGATGAGGCAGCACAGGGCGAAAACCGTAACTTGTGAGCCATGGAGTACAAAATAAATGTACATTAACTAATCCTAAAAAGCTTTTCCGTTGTGTCTACGGTCCTCCTTCCAACAGGAACTCAAACTGCCACCTTGAAAGTCCGGGCAATATTCAGCGTGCCCGAGAGCACTGCCCTCTGCATCTTTCGCAGTACGTCTGTGCTTCTGCCTCCCACCAGCTCGCGCATCATGACATCCAGCTCCCGTGACCACCCCCCGAGGGCATCCATAATGATGTTATATTGCCTCACCTCGTAGCCTGGGAACTGCTCCCGTAGTTCTCAGCGAAGAGGTCCGTACTTCAGTGTCTTCTCTTCATCCTTTCTTGCCCGATTGTTAACCCATGGGCAGCTCATTTCCAACGTCACAACTCTCTTGCACATATGATTTACAATGCGTGCATCCACCCTATCGCATCTGACCTCTTGTTGATCAGCATATATAGGGACATCCCAATAAGCTTCAACATTCTCTGACTCATACACGGGCTTCGGCTTGTCGGGTGAGTACCAGGGTGGTATCTCGTCTATAACTCCCTCATCATACTACAGTTCGTAAAACAGTACCTTCAGTGCTGCGTCGTGTCTAGAGAGATACTTGCTCTGGGCCAGCGCACTGCATCCTGACAAGATATGAGCCACGCTCTCTGAAGCCTTGCCGCATAATCTGCACCTCACCTCGCCTTACCCACTTGTGTAGGTCTTCTGACTCGTGTAAACTCGCGTTGGCAATAGCTGCTCGTATAGCTCGACAGATCCAGCAATTGTGTGTGATGGGCAGTTCTTCCACTCTGTGAGCCACCAGAAACACCCATCGGCACTCAAACTCTCATCCTTATTATTATTGTTATTATTATTATTGTTATTATTATTATCATTATTATTATTAATATAGATATACATCGCACTATTTACCTTTCCTTGATAAGAGTTTGTAAGGGGATGAAAGCTATTGTATGCAGGGAGAGAGAGAGGGGGGGAGGGGAGGGAGGGGGAGGAAGGTCAGCGGTATAATTTAATGTATGCAGAACATAAGCAAGAGCTAACTTTATTTCCATTCCAGCAAATATTTTACGAAAACATTACCGCGACAATGAATACAAAACAACTTTAAAATACGTGCCTCAGTATTAGACACCATGGTAACGTAAACTTCAAGTAAAATACTGCCGCACCTTGATTGAATTTGCATAAGTTTCGTTTTCGTCAATTATACACTGAGTTAATGTTCTTGATGCTTAAAAAGCTTTATTCCTTTTTTCGATGTTCATCCTCCTTTTACTTTAGAACAGTAGGCTGGGCTTTCATCCGTTTAAGAAACTTACTTTGTAAAGTGATGGAAAACATGGTATCGCACCTGGCTCTATCGAGAGATTACCACACCCTAATAAGTTCTAAAAATCTAACGAGAGAAATCAAAGGCCTACTAAAAACGATACTGGATATAGTCGTCGAATCAAAATATCAAAAGTTAACTTGCATAGCAGTCGATTTCCTTTCTTGTAAAAAATCAGCGATACTGAAATGTAAGTGTTATAATACAATACGTTTGAATATCAAAGGGCTTTATGTAAGCTGTACTGAGAAGAATCTAACTTACACCATCTTTTGAGACAAAGCGAGTCTACGAAACATTCCTGAGAGGTCGTCAAGTGTTGTGTCCACGGAAAATTTAGTTGGACAATTTTTGCATTGGAGGACACAGCAATTCAGCTATAAAAGGAAAAATGTTTGCACCAGTTTAAAAATAGCCACGCACCAACAAGTTTTCCAAAAATTCTGTGGATTTGCTGGTCAAAAGTGCGAGTCAAAAACGAGTGGCCTGTAGCCTTGAATCTTTACAGGGGTGAACGGAAAGTTTATTTTTTAGGTGTAAGTACGATATCTCGTAGGTAGGTTACAAAAAGATCAAATCAAAATTATTCAAAAACCACAATCGTGACCAACTGAGTCTAAACAATAATCTAGTTCCCAGAATATCACAGGAAGACTCTGCTGCCTAAACATGTGATAGAATTGTAGCTGTCTATACCGCGAAAACAGTTTCGAATCTGAGGGTCAAGTTTCAGTAGGATGGAGCAAAAATAAGCCGAAATAACTCGAACTGGGATTCATGAAATAGTGATTTGAAAATGGAGTTTGAACAGAGACGGTGTCTGTGGTGTTTAGAAATACCACTCCACCATTGTAGTTTGTGTTATATTTTCGGTCCTCGCTAACAACAGCAGAAGTGCTTTCCATGAATTTATCCGAGTTGACGAACAATTGATGGCTAACTTGATATGGTAAACCGTCGTGATAAAACATCTGGGAGTACACGAAATAAAATCCAGCAATTTGTATGCGAACGAAGCCTTGATTGAACTGAAGTCTGCCTGATCTGTGTTTCACTTGCCAGTTCCTCACCGTGCGTCTTGTGACTGAAATGAAATAAACGCAGTCTTGATGGAAAAATTACTGCTAACTTTTACGATCATAAATTGAAATCCTGAATGTTTGAGGAAGAAACTAATTGCGATGATGATTTTCACTACTGTTACTCCAAAAGTAAATTTGTGCTCATTAACGATTGATGCGTACTTAATTTTTTCCTGCATGCTTTGAAAGGTCTCCAAAATATCATTGTCATGGCTGAATCACGATTGGTAAACGAATCACGCACTACCGCGAAACTTATGTCACGCACTTCGAACCTGTGTGTCGATGGTTATGTATTCTCTCTCCTACGCTACTGTATAACATTTTATCACGTGTTACTGCTCTGACAGTAATCTGGATTAAAGCAATGTCCCATTTCCTTTGGGAACAAGTTCAACACAGATCTTGTCAAGTTGAAAGAGGCGTGAAAGAGGCGTGCAAGAGGAACCAGCAAGAGGCACAGATCGGGCGGCATCAAGACCACGTGACAAGTGGACAGAACACGTTTAACTTCAAGCCTGGAACACGGAAATATATTTCTGCATCGTGGCCTATCAGACAGCTACAAACAGAAAAATTTGCATTCCGCAGAAAGATATCAAATACAGGGTAATTTCCTTGTGTGTATCGGCCTAAATATCAAACGAATCTCCAAAAAGTAGCATCACTTGAAGCGACCTACGGAAAGGTTTTTTTATGTAAACCCTCTTGCTATCCGGCAAATGATGAAATTGTACCATAAATGAGAATTTTCCTTCCTTCCTTCCTTCAAACTCTTTTGACATGGAAGGCCAATCTCAGACTGAACTGAACAAGGGTCTAAATTGCCTACCAAGCCAAAAACAGACTAAGTGCTAAAGAATGGTAGAGTATAGACAATGAAGGGGCACAAATTCTCCCTTCAAGTTCAAAAGAGGTATGGCCTCTTTGCCATTGCCTCTATCTAATCGATACGATGGAGCAGAAATGCCCCAAAGAAACTGCCCTCACTATCCATGTAGTAACGTGTAGTGTAGGGTATGTGGACTGATATGGTGTCGTTTTCCTGCAGCAAGAAAACTCCACCATGATACTTGGTGTTGTACTTCCGTTGGGAACTTATAACACTCCCCGCACTTTCCATGACCTTGTCGTGATTGATATAGGTATGATGACCCATCAGCACGGTGGAGCCATCATAATAGTACATTTGACTGTAGATGAAGTAGTAGCCTTTTCTCTTTACTTCTATGAATCCGGTGCTCGGGTGATATTCGATGCTGCCTTCTCTGTGCCTCTCGTCCCAGTTCGAAATGCGGTGAATCCCTGCTGAAGAAATCGTACCTCGTTAGCTAAAGAAAAAATTGAATGGATTTTACGAAACGATTAAGGTTGAAATATTACGTAAACGATGAGCACATTACTTGGATTTTGAATTTTCTGTCCGTCACCAACAAGATGGATGCTCTCGCTCATCTAAATAGCAGTAAAGAGAATCCTTTGCATTAGATTTTAGATTAGAAATTGGAAACAAGACTGATAAGGTGCAAGCCAAAGATTTCTTCATTAGTCTGTGATCTACCAATATACTTCCACATTCTATCGAGATATGGTTGATTGTTTTCTCCACTTGTCCTCTGACTAGCCCCAACCCGGAGAGTGTTCAATTTCCAAGTATTCAGCATAAGGAAATTTCTATAGTTTGTTACAAGGTTATTAAAAAAGTGAAATACAGAATGCTCAAATCAAAAGACAAATAGCCGAATGGTTTTCGTTTTGGCTTATTGTTTACCTCTTCAGTGTTTTTCTACCTTGATAAACTATTTAAATCAAAACTCTACTTTGAGACAATCCTGAACAAATTACTCAGAAAAGAGTGACGAAGCCCCCTGAAATCAACAACAAACTCACCGAAGCTCCAGGTGGTCCTGATAAAAACCAAAAACAAAGAACAAAACTATGAATACCTTAGATAATGGAAATGTACGTGTTTCCTCTCTGCCCACCGCTGATCAGACCCCGAACGAAGGCAGACAACTAGAGCACTATATTCACTGAGACTAATAGCAACGCCACTGAAAGGCCCAGGCAGCTTAAGTGCATTCTGATTTTGATAGCATGGAGCAACTTCAAATATTGCTTCTCCTCCTGAATAAATACGAATCTAACGTCGGTCACCACTTAATATTTTGTTGTTTCCCTGGCAGTTCACCAGTGCGTATTTTTACACTCTTGCCGGGTTGGAAAAAAAAGCACTGTGAATGTAAAATGTCACGCCACACTGACACTCAGTGGTGCCTTGCAGGGCTGGAATAGCGCCTTCTGTTACACAGTACAGTGCCGCCCTAGCTAGTCACTACGTTGCAACATTAAGCCAGTGTGTCAGTTGTAACGAGGTAATCCGCTAAACGGCACAAATCTCGTAACCTACAATTGGAGAAATAAGTCACTTCAATACCAACCTGGGTTTCCTTTAGGTCCTTGAATGCCCACTTCTCCCCTGTCCCCTTTAACGCCAGCGGCGCCGGGAGGACCTGCGGGGCCCTGAGTACCATTTATCCCATTCAATCCCTTGGGACCTTTGGGCCCTTGCTCACCTGTCATATAAAGTATTACAATGAGGTATGCTGCTGACAATGCACGGTTTCATAATTGTGTTTTAGGGTTAAGAGGGGCAGTTAGATGGTGTCCTAACTTCACCACTAGTGGTTGGAATCTGAAGTAAAATGCCGACGCCTGGATAAATGGTATAAATGCAATTAGAGTAAGTAAACCTTACATTGTTCCTAAACTGTCACCATTTAGTATAGGCCGCATTGAGCAAGTTAAAGTTTTGAATAAAGGTCATTTTAATCGAACATTTAACTAATTCAGTAATTCACCGATAGTTGATCAAGTATTTTTGGGGTCTATCACTCAACTGCGTACAATATTATGTCACAAAATATGTTTTAGCTTGTTGGAAGATTATCAAGGGAATTCCATTTGCCAATTCATCTCCTGACTACTGAGATACAGTCAGTGTTTGAAGTTAACCTCGCATCAGCCAGCCCGTCCATTTGCATCAAATTGTATCGTTATGACTTTTCATGTCAAACCCACCTTGCGTCCCCTTGATACCAGGCTCCCCGTTAATTCCTGGTTCTCCCTTTGGACCTTCAGGACCAGCTGGGCCTTGGTCTCCCTTGTGCCCTACGAAAAAGGTGCCATTTGGTGATTAACCAATCGGTTTAACGCACCGCACTTCTACTATTTGGTAATGCACTGCAAGTGAATTTTTTTGAACTTTCATTCCAACGCCAAAACACTAACTTAAACATAACCATTCTCTAGTTAGCGTCCAGCTTTCCTTATTTTTGACGAGCATAACTGTAAGTGCTTGTTCTCTTTTATTTCATGGCAGCATTTGTTTGATGATCATCCCTTTTCACCAAACTAACCTCTTTTACCTTTCTTGCCTCGCCGACCTAAGATAAACGCGGAAAAAAAAAATTAGCTTTTGATTTATATTGTATAGAATTTCATACTTGACAAAAATAGTTACATTACTCTATTATCGTTTAACTGTGAGCACGTATTAAAAATTGCTATAATCTTGGGAGGGAAATTCCTAACAAGTTTCTCAGACTATGTTCCGAACAATCACTGCAGGGAAATATAATTAATCGCATGCGTTTAAAAAAAAAATGCTCGGAAATGTTCCTTGTTTAGTGTGTTCATATCGAGACCAAATGGATCAGCTCTCTCAAAAGGAAATAGAGGTACACACACACAGACCAGGGCAAACTTGTTTTTCTGGCGCGGAATAGTTACAAAATGATCATGAACTGACAGAGATATGTGCCAGTTTTATTCATCGAATCTCAAGGATTTCTTAACACTGTGTTTATTTTGATTCCTCAAAAGCAGGCTAACATATATGAACTGAATGCGTTTCCTAGCATTACATAGGAAGAGCTAGAAACAAAAATGATGCAACAAATGAAGTCTAAACGTTTCCAGCGTTTTTTTTTTTTTCATAATGGGAGAGAAAAAGGGGATTTGTTGCAGCTCTCACCTGGTGGTCCAGCGTCTCCCTTGGGGCCTGGAAAAAGGGAAAATAAAATTGTAAGAAACTATAGGACAAGCACGTGCTGATTGTAGAATGTTTAAGTGTTCCTACTTATTCTAAATTTACCGTTTTGTGTGTGCTATGAAATTACAAACGGAGAGTTTTCAAAGTCTTACTCAATTTTAAGGCGTAAGTGAAATGATATTTGATGATATAATATCACGTGACGCGTTTTCGTAATATAGAAAATGGTACACTCTGAGTACAGCCGAACACTCCAGTTCACTTAAAACCATGAGTTAGTTCCCATTGCATGTAATTTGCCCCGTCAATATGTCGTTTATTTCTAATTTTGATTCAGTAAAACTAACTCCGCTCGGTTATTATCGCTTGTTTTCAAAAACTTCTACAAACTTGAAGGGTAAAAAATATTGAAATCACTGCGGAATGATATTCTCATCCTCCGACGGTCCCATTTTGCAAGAGTCCGTCGTCTCATACAGTATTTCTTAAGAATCGGCAAGGTCGTCAAACACAATCACCTCTTGTCTGGCACGTGTTTATCACGTCTGAATAGGGGGTTGGAAACTTATGTCTGACCTTTTAGCGAAATTCAATTGAATCGGAAGAGGTGGTGGATTGAAAACAATGTGAGGTTTCCAATTGAGCCGAACCTCAACAATATTCTCAAGGTCAAGTTATCAATGTATGCAAATTATACAAAATGTAGATGAATTATAATGTCTATTGTTCTCTTTGACGTACAATTAATGCCGGTGAGTCAGTGATATTTTGTCGCAGTTTTGCACCGTGAAAGGTAAAATGATAGTTTGGAGGTCAATTGAACACGATGTTTCCTCATTCGTTAGCTGTCATCGATGACACTATTAAAAACTCGTTTGTATTTTATTTGCTCGTATTTATCACCTTCTCAGACATACTTGGCGAGACGTTATTTTATGGAAGTTTGCCAAAGCTACTAGTGGCAATTGTCACGTCAACATCTTGATTGAAAAGAGGCCTTGCCGGCTGTGAGGTTCTTAACCTTGTGCCAAACATTTGAAACGTCTTCAGCAATAAAGGATTTCTGCCAAAAGAAATTTCCCAGGGAAAACTTGACGCTGAAATCTATCAGCTACGTGGTTTCCGCCTGATTTAGGATCGGGCTCATAAAAAGGTCACCAAATTTGAAGTTTGCCTCAAGCAGGTTGCTGAAATAGAATGCTCATAAACAGTTGTTTTTCTCGTCACCAAGAGTCCAATTTCAACATGCTTAAATGATAAGTAAGTGCATTACTTTGTGGGGGCTGGTAAAAGCTAATTAGTTCACGAACAGGCGACTTGCAGGCACCGAACGCGGAAGTAAACAAAGTCTAAAGATCAAACAGTGGTCGATTTGTCGATCGTTCATTGTTCTGCGAGAATAATGGAATCCTTTCATAAAAAGCCACGAAAAAATTGCTCTTTGCGTGAATCTCCTTGTTTGTTTCAATCCAATCGTTTTATTAAATACGTCTCTTTGTGTAATCATAGCTGAATTTATAAAATATTTTGTATATCTAGCACCCAAAGATTACCTTGCAAACACGGGCAGTAACCCTCAAACTGTCTTTTGTCTCTGCCACGAGAAAGATCAGGAACGGCGAGCTGCAAAAACGAAAGAACATTTTGTTTCATCGGGCTTCACGAGTGAATCAGTTCTCAGAACGCAAATGAGCAACATCACAATTCACGCCAATACTTAAATAAACAAAAAGCTTAGGACTTCTCTAAATTCGCACCGTCAAGCCGGTTCTCTCACCTTGGCTTTTAAACGCGCAGATTTCCCCTCCATAACACGATCGGCTTCACCCACAGAGTCTCTTTCCTTTTTCTGAGCTGCAAAGTCGTTGTTTTCCAACTTTTCAACACGAGCTTCAAGTCGCCTCACGATGTCGGACTGCAAGACTGCCAACTGGTGTTGATGAACCACAAAAAACGTCACTGTTATGATGTATAACAATGCTAAAACAATCACAATGTTGACGAAAATGCGACGCGCATTTGATTTCTTGTGTTGGTCCATTGTGTAACGTGTACTTCTCGAGCAAACTGCAAGCGCAAAGCTCGGGATTTTGTTTCAGCGGTGCACAATCGCGAAGAACTGTAATCTGTTCTTCCACGCTTGGTTGAGCTTAATCCGAATTTCTGGGAAAATCAAAGCAATATTGCGCATGTGTTGAAGGTGATTGACGGGACGAAAAATACTGGAGATTATGAGGTAACCTGCACGTTGCTTCGTTTTCCAACCTAGTGGAACTATTTAAAAATCTCATAAACACTGAAACTTAATCCTTGATCTGGGAGAGAGTAGCAAAAACGTTGCTACTTGAACCTAGATACTCTGTATTTTCGGGTCCAGTTCTAGGAATCATAAGATATTGTTGACTAGATAAATAGTCAACGAAGTTACAATTTTCCGCTGAGAGCGCTTCCGTCAGTTTCAAATGCCAGAGGAAAGCATTTGTTTGCCAGTTGATGTGGGGTTGAATTTCAAACCTGTTTGCAAGTTGATTTATCATTTTATTTTTATTACAGTTGACAAAATGCCAGTATTATCTTCGCAATAGGATTAGGACAGGGCTGTGCTCAAAGTCAGCGAAAGCTTTTACCACCAGACTTAGAAATGCAGAAAATTCCATTGTTCATACATTTGCAGTGCTTACAAGAGACAAGACAAATATGTACTAAGGCCAGTTATTTTAGACATCGCCGGTTTCCAACTGAATGTTCCTAACAACTTATAAAAGAAACGACAACAATTGACTAATATCGTAACTGAAACGTTTATTCTTAGAAAAACAAAGCTTTCACTTTCCAACGTGCGTTCCAGCCACTTCCGAAACGATTGTTTTGCTTTTTGACACAACAAATTAGAGACCAAAAATAGTCTCTAAAACAACCCCTATTTATTTAAGGTACTTGAACCGAGAACTATCAATTGCAAAGAATAAATCCTAACTGACTTCAGCTCCATTCGAAGTAAAAAGCTTGCATGTGACTCTTGCGCGAGAAAATTCTCCTCTTCATGCATCCACCACCCCCACCGCCCCCCTCACCCCACCCCCCACCGCCCCCCTCACCCCACCCCCCACCGCCCCCCTCACCCCACCCCCCACCGCCCCCCTCACCCCACCCCCCACCGCCCCCCTCACCCCACCCCCACCGCCCCCCTCACCCCACCCCCCACCGCCCCCCTCACCCCACCCCCACCGCCCCCCTCACCCCACCCCCCACCGCCCCTCCCCCACCCCCTCCCAGAGAAAAAAAAACAAAAAATCACATTTTATAGTCAGAAATTAAACAAGACAGAAACCTAAATCACTATTTTCCGTAATTTATTTACAGCGAGTGTATTGAGGGTACGACTACGGACACGAACACTCAAATCTCGTGAGTTATTCTAGTTAGTAAATCAGGTTGTTTTTGTAATGTGTAAAGCAACTTTCACCGAGTTAGTGAGATTTTCTGATTTCTCGAATTCTAGTTAGAATTTAACTCGTGGTAGTGCAATTTACTGGTGTATGTTTTCTACCAAGTATTTAACAAAGATACAAAGCGACTCAAAAAACTCGCATTTGTGTAATAGCTGTTTTCCTCTTGTACTAGTAAATTGTGATCTGCCTCTCTGGCGAGCTTCGGTTATGAAGTTGAAGCTTCCATGTTTTAACTGAATCTGTGTGCTTATCACGAGTGTGAAATTATGCACAGTACTAATGCACAATGAGCTTAAGTTAAAGTGGATTTTGGGACAAACACCTTTCGTACTCCCACCGCCTTAGTTGTCAGCATGGTGGAGCATAAATGCCCCAAAAAAACTTCCAGTCGCTTCCATGCGGTAGTACTTCGTGTACGGCACGCGAACAGAGATGGTGTCGTTGACTCGAAGCAGGAACACTCCGCCGTGAAACTTTGTGTTGAATTTTCTCGTTTTGTTGATAACACTCGCCATGCTTTCCAAGACTTTTCTATTGTTGATGTACGTCAAGTGACCCATCTGAATTGTAGAGCCATCGTAATAAAACATTTGGCTGTATATGAAGTAGTAACCTTCTTTTTTGATTTCCACGGTTCCCCCTGACTCATGATAATCGATACTGCCAAACCTGTGGCTTAGTTTCCAGTTGGTTATAAGGTGATTAGCTCAAAAAGAAAGACAGGGATGATAATTAACGTAAAACTCAGAAAACTTTGAACATCATAAATATCTATTGAGTGCTTCTGTGTTTCAAGGAAAAAGCCAATCAGGTGTTAGAGAGCTGAACTGCAAACAGCAAGGGAAATAAATTTTTGGTTTTTAAGTTTTCTTTTCTTTTACAATTTTATCGTACTTGGTCAGTTCAAGGCTGACCTATCGGCTTCAAGTCAAATTGTGTTTGCAAGTTTTGCAGTTTCGTGTCTCGAAGTCGACGACCATGGAGCTTTACAAGTGAGAAATCAACATGTAGCATGAAGATGTATTTTTTGTGGTCATTGTCGCTAATTGAAATGTAGGGTAGAAAAACACCATACAACCGAGAAGAAAGCCAAAGCGGGGAACAAAGGTCGAGACCAAAATTATAGATTGCTTTCAGTTGAAGAGTGTGATAAATAAGTATTGTAGAATGCGAACATTTCGACCGAAAAATATAGTTTCTCTTTTTTGCCTTGCAAGAATATGTATGTATGAAAATTTCGAGTTTGATTTTCTATCAGTTAAGACTTACTAGCTTTGATATTGCCGTCTATTCCAACCAGGTGGATGCTTTCCCCTGCCTAAAATTAGGAAAGTAAACGATTCAAGTATTGATCTTCTGTCATCGCCAAGATATACACGCTTATCATACATTGATCATTGTTGGTTATCTATCATAGACGCATGCGCAAGGCAAGTATCTGTAAGGGTCTGGGCTTATTTCTCCTCATTAACTTCATATGTAGAGGAGAAGTTAGTATATACTGTTATTTTGTCTGTAACCAGATTACCCTGAACATTTGTAGCGCATTATCTTCCAGGATTTAGAATCCACGAAAGGGAGGCTACTGAATCCGTCACCATTTGCCAATCTGGCTTCCAGGGTCTCTCTTCTTCCCTCTTGCTCCAGGAGGCATTAAGAAGAGAGAACCTGGTAACAAGTTTGCAAACTTACCAGTACTCCGGACGGGCCAGGAGGTCCTAAGGAAATATTATGCAAATTCTTTTTTAGTCGACCGTGTTTATTCTTCGGTATCGCTTATCGTGTTTACACACACCCTGGCATCAAATGCTTTTTTATATTTTTACAGGGTTTTTTTTCCTCTTGGTACACTTTGCTGTGTAATAATCTGGCTTTTTATAATCATCTATTAATATATTAAACCCATCAATGTGAGTTGTGACTGCACGACAAAAGAGACCGCCATTTTCCCGAAACTTCATCCCAGATTTGGCACGGATAGTAAGGCAAGAGATGGAGTAAGCTGGCCAAAGATCAATTTCATCAGAGTAGTTAACTTTCAGAATTGAATTCTCTTGGGCGCAAAAAAAATCTAAACACTGAATACGCAACTGAATCCAAACACACCTGGCGGACCTTGTTCTCCTTTAGGTCCTATGTCACCCTTGAGACCATTTGCTCCGCGTGGGCCCTGGGGACCTGCTCGAATAGAAAAATAAACCAATGATCCAACTTTATTTTACGTTTTTAGCACGTGCATAGTGTCAAGGCTTTCAATTCAAAGATAACTCTGAATTTTTTGTGCTAAAAGATGAGTGAAGTAACGCGTATTTTAGAAAGCTATGATGTTAATTGCGAAGAACCATTCTAAAAGAAATCAACTCTGTGGATGATTAAGATAATATCAGAGGCACATAAAAAAAGTCGGTGAAGATGAACTTGAGGTTTAAACAGCAGAAAAAGTGCTAACAAAACCTGCTCTTCCATTGGTTCCATTAGCCCCGGTCGGTCCGTGAGGGCCTGGGTCGCCCTGGTCGCCCTTTTCTCCTGAAAGGAACATAGATAGGTCAGATTTCTGCCTAATGTTTACCGGTTACTTTACGAATGTAGACTGACAAACATCTTCGAAGGACGACACAACAAACCGAACGTTTTCGCACATAGTTAGATGAGTGTTTGAATCAAAGATAAGATGATAAAGTGGCAGCTTACCTTTCTTCCCTTTGCAGCCTATAAAGTAAAAAAAAATAATCTTTCAATCATGGAGTTTGGAGCACGCAAAAAGGGAATGATTTCGTTTGTCGGGAGAGCAAGAAACATCGATAGATCAATATCCTAGCACACTTACGTCTTTTACATTTGATACCTGAGGAAAAAAAACAAGCGAGAAATTTTAGCTTATCAAGTGGAATCAACATCTGCAATAAAATTACCCTTACATTTGTTATCCTTAAAGTTATTAAAACATGATAAAGTGACTTGGATTCAGTTTTAACTGTTAATGAGTGCTAAATTTCGTTTGGTGTATTTCGCTTTTTCCCCTTAGATGAATAAAATATTTACAGTATGATGTAATACAAAAGCGGGTACTAATTACAACGTGACACCAAACATCAAAGGTGTGAACTAACACGCTAGAAAAGTGTTCTAATGCTGTAATTGTTTGTTAAGTTCAGGTTTGATCTTATTTATATAAAAAGCTTCTTTGAGTTTTAAATCAATAGAGTTGTTAGCAGAATCCAGAATACTAAAGCAAGAAAGGAAGTATTTGTTCTTACAAGAAGGAGATGTGTTGAAATGCTTAAAAATATGCGAGTTTTTATCGCTTTCCTTGTGCTCCTTTATCCTAGTAGAGAAGTGGCGACTAGTTTCGCCAATATAACGGGAATTACATCCCGCACAAGAAAATTGATAAACTACCATGGATTTTAGAACATCAGGAGTACGATCTTTGACACTGAACATGTTTTTAGTCCTAAAAGAAGTGAAAACTAGTTTGATATTTAGGTCCGATTTACAAAAGCGCTTAATGAGTTGTCGGAGTTTGAGGTTCACTATTTTAGAATAATAGCCGACAAAAGGGAGTTTAAAGTAACATGTATTATTGTCATCAATGTTCCGGCTATTTTGAGAGGAGGACCCGTCAAGATACCGCTTGAAAGTTCTTTAAGTAATATGCGAAGGAAAAGAATTACGTTTTAAAGTGTCGGAAAGTTTCTTAACACCGGAAGAGGTGTTGTTGATTTTGTAGATACGATCAATAAGAGTTCGGATAAGGCCAATTTTGCAGCATGATGGAATAAAACTAAAGAAATTTGTTAGGAGACCAGTTTAGGACCGTGTAGGTTTTTTTATGAAAAAGCGTTTTAGTTCACACCTTTGATGTTTGGTGTCACGTTGTAATTAGTACCCGCTTTTGTATTGCATCATGCTGTAAATATTTTATTCATCTACTTGTCTGTTATATGATTACTCATGTTCTGTTACTCATTGATTGAAGATGGCATAAGCATGCCGAAACATGTCTCTCAAAAAAGTTGTCCATTTCTTACAATAACTACGATTATATTGAAACGCGTTGGTCCTCTGTATTTCTCAGCTCAATTAGACTTTCTTTCTTATATTGCTTTTCAACTGTTGACCGATCAAAAGTCAACTTAGAATGAAAACAGCTCGGCGGCGTTTGGCTTGCTGATTGTTTTGTATTGCTTAGAAATTAAGGAGGATTACAAACCAATGGAAAAACTTGAGACAATGTTAGTGCATAGTCAAAATGGATAAACATCTCATGCAAAATTGAAATGGAAAAACCAATCACTGAAGAAAACATGCGGAAGTAAGGCTGGGCAAAGTTCAATACATTATATCTGCCCAGATTTGATGATTAATATGACAAGAGATTCTATCAACAGGCAGTTTTACCTCCCATGTCGATTTTAAAGGAGTGAAAAATCTGTGCTTTATTTTACTTTTTTCAAGTTCATGGAAGTCAGTATATCTTCTCCTAACTTTGTTTGTTAACTTTTGTCTTAAGGCATGATACTCTTTTTGTCCACAAATCGTTTCAGGTCGTTTTTTCAGTGAACTAAGGGATCGAGATCATTTCGTTTTACTTAACTTAAGAAAACTACATTTGTATTACATCATGAGTCAGGTACAGTTTAGCGTACAATGTTTATTCATAGTCAATTATAATACGGCTTTTATCATTCAAGACACAGTGTAAATACAATGAAAGAGACAGGAATCATAATTATGTGAGCATCTTTGACACCTACCGTCACTTTCTGCTTCATAACCGTAAAATTGTCGTCTACCCCTTGTTTGAGGAAGAGGGAACCTCATTTGCTGCAAAGGCAAACAACGATGCATTAAAAGGCTAAAAAAAAAAATTTGATTTCACCCACACAATTAGATACGCATAAATTTGGACAACAAGCTACTGAGTTCATTTTGCTTCATAGGATTCAAACAGACCTTGTCGCCCAGGCGTTTCTCTTTTTCTGTCCTTTCCTCTGCCTCCGCATTTGTTTCGCCCGCAAATTTATCATCAATTTTCCGAGCGGCGAAACTGGCCTCTAACTTGTGAAGACGAGCATTCGCTTCGACACTTTCTGCTTCTAGCGATTGAACTCTTTGAGACTGCCGCAGCGTAACGCGGTACAGAGTCGCGATAACGACCGTGACTAGGATGACAAAAATCGCCAGAATTAGAACCACGAACGAGGTCAGAATGCTCTTAGTTGTACGAGCACGCGAGCTATCGCGTTTCTCCATATCCGCCGGGTGGTTTCAAAGCGGTGTCGAAGCTCCGAGTTGTGTGTTTTGTTTCTGAGAGGGGTGCCAATTTCTAAGAACTGGTTTGATTTATTATTGTCTCACGCTTCGCTAAGCATTTGTTTTGGAAGTTTCTCGGAAAGGAAATAACCATTGAAACACAAGCTTGTGTATTCCGTTGCCTTAGGAGGGTCGTCTAACCTCAGGGGATAAATTAGGGTGGGCCATCATTCGATTATGAGTTCAATGAATCTGGGATTTTATCGTCGCTAACTTTTGGTGATTTGGAATGTTTGCATAAACCGGGGATGATGAACGATCTCCGGTACGTCGTGTGTTTTACAGGCGCCTTGGAAAGTGGCTATAGAAAGAGGGCTTGCTTGAATTTGTTAAATCTATGCCGATATTTATCGGAGATGCTCATAAAATAAACTGCCTAAGGATACAAATCTAGTTACTCCTTGTTGCTGTGAGCCGAACTCTGTCTCTTTGGAAATGCAATGTGTAACTGCTGCCTGTAAACAACGGGCACACGATCAAAATAGTTGAAACTAGCCTGCATGCTGTTTTCATGAAAAACGGCTGTACAATTCTCCAAGTCTTGGTTTATTTCCTCGTCATAACCTTCGTTATGGATAAATTGGAACAAACAAACAAAACTTGGAAAAGCGAAAAAAAAAAAAAAAAAAGAGGAATACTTAGCTGACTCTTTCAAACGCCCAAACATCGTTTAGCAGATGTATTTTTTATGGAAATATGAATTTACAGTTTCATAACGTTTAAAAACGATATAACAAAAGAGCTCGTTTGAAGACGAATTGTCGTAAATTTGTTTACATAATTGATTTAAACTAGCTAAAATGGATATAATTTACTTTATGTGTCACACTACTTTCCTTTAATTTGGGCCTGATTTGCCAAAAAATCATTTAAGTACTATTCGGATACCGAAAATAAAGTCGCCTATTCTATTTTTCTTTAATTAAATTGACAAATGATGACCAACTAAGACTAACACACTCCAATAGATATATTTGAAGAACACCCTAGTATGTGAGATCTAAAATTTTAATGATTTACAATTTTCTGTACGTTAACGTCTACGGGAAGGGTAACTGGTCACTGGATCAAAAGTTGGATTTCTATCTCTAGTTACCATGATAAATGTTACGAAAAAAAAAAGTGAAAATGACTGAAATTATAGTAAAAAAATGAAAGGAAAATGTCTGTTAGCTGCGCTGTACTGAAGAACCTACATTGTGATAAAGACGCGGTCTGTGCTGATAAGGGACCATTCGTTATTCATCCCCGAGGGGTAGTGCTGATAAGGGACCATTCGTTATTTATCTCCGAGGGGTAGTGCTGATAAGGGACCATTCGTTATTCATCCCCGAGGGGTAGTGCTGATAAGGGACCATTCGTTATTCATCTCCGAGGGGTAGTGCTGATAAGGGACCATTCGTTATTTATCTCCGAGGGGTGGCACCGGAGGATTTTGGGGATCACATAGTTTTTGGATGAAACGGAGGGGGATCAGTGGTCTCTAAAAGAGGTTAAAAGGGGGACTAATGAATATTGACCGCCACATAAGGAGAATCATTAGAATACTACAGAGCCTTATGGGGGGCGTCAGGTAAATTTTATTGCGACACAACCAAATCCGCTGACCGACCCCCCCCCCCCACGCGGCTCAAGTTCTGGCTTCCTGTTCCTTTTAATTTTACCCATACTGTATATTAACATAAGGCGACTGCAACGAACTTGATTTCCCACTTATGAGAGACTACTAGGCTAAGAGCGAAATGTATAAAATCTACGTATAACTGGTCACATAAACAGAACACTGTCTCGAAAAATGAAGTGAAATTGAAAAGGCTCCATGACTTAGTCAGGATACAACATGAACACTCCGAAGTAGCTATAGGCAGCCTCCATGTAGTAAAGCTTACTCCTGTACACTTCCACTTTAAGAATATCGCCTCGATTTAGATGAAAAACGCCTCCCTGGTAGTTTGTGTTGTACTTTCTTTCGCAATTCACTGTGCTTGAGACGCTGCCGAGGATTTTGACTCCGTTCAAAACAGTGTAGTGGTTCATTGAGTAGCTAGTGCAATCATAGTAATACATCTGACTGTAGATATAGTACATTCCAGAACGACCGATCACCAGGTGACCCACGTGTCGTCTGTACAAGATACTTCCATTGACGTGGCCTTCCTTCCAACGATGAACAGTACCTGCCCAACAAAGTTAACAAATTTATAAATCAATCTACAAGTTAAGTTGTGATTTAATGGAGACGTGGCGGCCTAAGAGTTGGTCGGAGGCTCAAGTCGAGACTGGTACCAATTCGAACTCTGACCGGGTCGTGGTGTGGTGATCTGGGAGATAATAGACAGACGGTCACAAGACTTTACTAACCAGCATGATGTACTAACTTTCCGTCGCCAACCAAGTGAGCACTCTCTGGCATCTAGAAAAGAAAGAAACATGCCAACGTTAATGTTGTGAGAGTTCATCTTGTTAAAAAAAAAAAAGGATAAAAGGAGAAACTAGACAGAAATACGAGTAACGAGAAACTCAAGAGAAATGTCTTGAAGGTTTTCAGAGTCTCAAGAAAAAAGGAAAACATGGTATTTTGAGATATGTTTTGAATAAGTTTACTTCAAACAGAAAGTTGTTGAAGCAAGGTATCCAAAATTGAAAAAATTCAAGCGAGATTCTTACCATAAGTCCAGGGGGCCCTTTCTCTCCTAAAAAGCAAAAAGCAAAGAGTTGGTTAAGCCTGTACTCATGTAGTCTGTACTTGTATCATGCACGAAGTGTTACTTACCCTTTTCTCCTTGATCTCCCTTCAGTCCAGGTTGGCCTATTTCGCCTTTAAAACCGGGTGGCCCGGAAGGTCCCGGGGAACCTTGTGGACCAACCGGTCCTTGTGGACCGTTATCACCTTCAAATTGATATGGAAAAATAGGTTATTAATTAATTTTTTTGTGACGTTCATTTAGATATCACAAGTGATCCTTGCAATCTAATTGGCTTCCAGCAGAGCGATTTATTCACAAGTCACTTCAATTTTGCACTAAATCGCTTCTTTTTTTTTTTCTTTACCAGACAGAACTAAACTCTAAAACAACACGAGAAATCATATTTTTAATCTCACGCTCTCCGTTTTCGCAACTGCGCTTTCTTTCGATTTTGAAATGGCAGGTGTAGTTTTAAACCAAATTGCGCAATATTGTAGCTTTAGGCTTTGCCAGCCTCCTACCCCCCCCCCCACCCACCCCCCTTCGCACAATTATCAGTTCCTGAGGCAGATAATAACCTGGATGTCCTCTCTTTCCTCTTCTTCCTTTTTGACCTGATGATGAAACACAGACAGACAAGTTGATCTTATCATCTGCTGAGAACTTTTGACAAGGAATTAAAGCCTCTTAAAAAAAAGAATTGTAACACCTTCGTAGAATCACTATCTTGGTTGTTTTAGCTTTAGGATTTCCAGGCAGATATCTTCGTCAAATAAGTAAATGACAGCTAAAATTGAACGATTACACTACTAAATAAAAAAAGCGTCTTCTCCCTCTTATTAAGATTTCCTATTTGATCAATGATACAGAAAGAGCGGTCAAACGTTTTCGTGAAGAATTTGTGTCTCGTTTATTCACCCAGTTTTTTACTCCAGAACACGGTCAAAGACTTACGCTGGACTTACGAAGTTAGGTCATGCCTTACCTGGCGGTCCTCGAGTTCCGGGGGGTCCCGAGGGGCACACGATCCGCGCACAGGCGTCAGGAGATTTTCGTTTGCGCCTCTCATGGAAAACGTTCTTGACATCAACAATTTCAGTCATCTGTTCAAGTTTAAAAAGTACGATGTTATTGAGCCTCTAATTCATCATAAACATGCTGCAAGTGAATCAGAATGACAGCGGGTCTGCTCTCCCGCGTGCGTGTTTCTCGTGTTCTAGTCGAGATAATTGGGTTCTCTAATGTAGCAGTGATCAGACCCCGGTCAAGATAATTGGGTTCTCTAATGTAGCAGTGATCAACTTGTCATAACTCCAAATCATAGCTCTATTTGGGAGACAGGGAGCTGATGCGATCGATAAAATTATCAACTGAAAGGGAGTTGTCCTATTTTTAGTTAACTTATTATTTTTCTTTCTTTTCTCTCGTTTGTCCAGGTGGAATCACCGACAGCCGGGAGTCCTAAAAATGATAATTGATAAGAAGATACATGAGCTACCTGTGGCGTCAAACATTACCATCTCGTTGAAATTGTTGTTCATTAACATGTTCTAAAGTGAGTACTTTTACCAAGACCAACCATGGACTGTGAGGCTAAGTTTCAGTAGTTTTGCTCTTTGGGTCAAAAAAACCACTAGTTTCTGCGATATAACTACGAAGAGTATGCTCTTGACTGCGGAAGTTACAACCGAATGAAAGGGAAAAGAAGATGACTGAGAAAAGCGGGAAAGTGGGAATGAATGAATGAGTCGTACTACATCATGCTTCTTGTTGGAATGTGGCAGTGTTTTATTCAGGATTGAAAACTTCTACAGGAAAAATGGACATAGAACGCGACACAGGAAAAACTACGCAATCAAAAATACGAGATTGGCTATACATCGTTTAATTTTCTGAAGAGCAGGGTCACGTTTGTGGTATTTGCACATGGAAGTCAAAATATCCGCCCAGGGAGGCCGTAACTGATGATGTCAATGTTGGTATACACACAATTGCAGATGAAATTAGCAGTAAAAACCTCTTCCTTTCTGCGAATTTTGTCCCATGCTGTCCGGCTTAAAATTCCGGAAGGAAACTAAAGCTCGTATAAAACAATTAGCAACATGATATCCGCTTTTCGTCTGCGTGAGGATAGCTAATTACCCTGTTCTAACTAATACGAGTGGAGGATTACAAGGCTTATTTCTTTCAGGCGACAGAAAATAACATCTTACTCTAGGAAGAATTTTATTTTGGTGATTTGAAAAGATAACGATCAGAAGTAATGGATGTATGCAGACTTATTTTCAGCACGCAATCAAGGGTGACCTAAGTTCCAAATTTGCATCAGTTGTCAACAAGGCTGATTATGTAGAAAGAGACATCTCGTCGCGTACTAGTCTACGTATTATCGATGACATGAAAGTAAGCTTCTGATTGCGTAGGACGTAATCATCGATAATTTTGGACTTGTTGCATTACCTGAGGTCGTGAGTCCTTGTTATCACGCTTGTCTTGGGTACTTGAGGGCGAAATAGTTGTCTTTACGGCGTTCACTGTTCCATCCTCCAATAAAATAACTCGACCCCGCAAATCTTGGATGTGATGTCTCAACTCGTTGTAATCTCGCATCAAATAAACGACGAAGGCACTCAATGACACGCAATACACGAGTAATAACACCAGAGCTAGCGCCACAAGAAGCCGAAGCGTGCTTGTCTTCGTTTTGTCCGCCATTGTTTATGAGTTCCGCGTTGACTCAATGCAGCCGAGTTGGAATCGACATGGCGTACGGCGTCAGGGCTGACTGGCTCTGTGGCGAGGTCTTTAGACTTCCTGTCATCGAGGTCATTAGTTGGGTTCCTAGAATTTACGCATCAATAGTAAAATCGAATCACGTGACCCTCGTGTCAGTTCATTTATCAGCATTGCTGCGCTCCCTGAGTGGGTTTGGCTGCCCGAAATGTTGGGAAGAAGTCCGAACATGCACGCAGGGGTTGGGAAATTTCCTGAGCCGAATGGCAAGGAATATAATTAGAGATTAGCTCAGTTAGACAGACAGACTGTAAATTTTCGGAGCACTCATGATGAATAGGGAAAGTTGCTGAAAGGTGCAGTGAGTAATTCTTGATTAGATAGCATAAAAGGTCAGTAGAACAGAAAACAATGCCCCAGCGCGGATTTGAAAGGCGGGCTAGTGTAAAATATTGCATGCTTCTTCTCTGTTCGCCAAAGGAAAGCGTATTATGACAGGAATAATCATTTTTAAAACAACCACAATGCTTCCAGATGCCACTAAGACTCTAATGTTGGATCTCTCCCCTTTGCTGGGAAGTCATGCACACCCTGAATAAGAATACTTTCTCTAAAAAGCATAGGTTTATGAGGTCTCGCACCCGCAATGACGCTTAAGGTGAGACCGGGGGAAAATCTGAAAGCGAAGAGGACTGGAGAAGATTTTGGACCTTGGTCTGCTTCCACTGTAATCAGGGCTTCCCGGCCTGCTTCAGTAGAGAATGTCCGAGGAGGGGCCGGATGGCGGATGGGGCATGCTACACTCGAAAGCCAAGAATCTTCAATCGCCCCCATAAACGGAGTAGACATAAATTTGAAGAGGGGACACACCGCAGCAACAAAAACAGCGCCCGATCAACGCAATTAACCTCTCATTTTTTTATTTAATACATCCAAATAAAGTGAGAAAGGTTACGTTGTGTACGCTAAGTTTAAGAAGAGCGTCATGTTACATCCTGTTTTTCATTTTCTCAATCCTTCGTGAACCTTGTTCATACTTGCCTTACCAGTAAAAGTCCCTTTTTCTACTTTACTGGATTTATGCTTAACATTGTTTATCCGCAAAGTTGAACAGCCATTTGTGTGTCATAAAAAATAACGAAAACTGCGGTGAATTAGCTAACTTGAGATGGTACTTCAGATACGTTAAGTATAAGCGTGTAAGCATCCTTGTGACGATAATCTCCTTTAAATCCATTCTTAGATAGGATGTCACGCAACGCAAGTACAATGCCTATTTTATGAGACATGCAGATCTACAGTTTCAAAGGAGTGATCGAAAGTTTTACCAAAGAGAAAACTATATTTTTGCAATAAGCTCTGTTTTGTTTACGATCAGCGGTAATCACTTGACAACAAGTAACTTGCTACTCTCATAATGTTTTCAGACATGCACATAAATTTAAAGAGTCAAAATTCCAATTAGCAACTGTCCGAAACGGCAATCTTTCAGTTTGGAGACTTGGCCGTTTCTTTCAATTACTTCTGGCAGTTAACACAGAGTCCGATGAAAACATCAAAATCAACGTGTGTCGAAACACACTATAACCTTGTAAAACGAAAACAAAAACCTGAAAGATTTATCTAGTAAGGGATTTTATGGAGAGCGTGGGATAATGTCTTTCATTGCCACTTGCGTAAGAAAGTACCGAGCAGAGGCCCTTTGATCTTCCTAGATTAGTCGGGAAGATCAGAAGGGCCTCTGCTCGCAGGGTAGTAAGAAAGCGGCTTTGAGTGACATAACGGTTGTTGAAGCGCGTCGTTACAAAAAAAATATGTATCTATATACAGCTTCCGACAAAGGCTGCATTGCCATTGCCAAACTCTATATAGCCAAAAATTACTTTCCTCTACACTCCTACAAACATAAAGTATACGTGCTTTATTCTGGTTCTGTCCGGGCTGCTAATATGCCGAAATTGTACTTTTCTGATGGTATTCATTAATAATTGTGATTATCCTGGTTCTGTGCCTTCTCGAAGAACATGAAATCCTACAAACAGGAGAGAGTAAACTGGTGTCAGTAACCGTCAACAACAGCAAGATTTGAGAAATCATCGTACAATTGATTTCGAGAGCCACACACCAACACTACGTAAGTAGCATCGTTTTCATTAAGAACTGAAGATTGGAGATTTGAAAATTTTTCCGCCAGAGGATCAGGACCCCCCCCCCCCCCTTTGCTACCCCTCTACAAATACTCCACAATGAACCCTGAGTTTAATCAGCATATGATTTGCCCTTACAATGGCACCCCTGAATCATACTCTTAAGGCTGAGAGATTAGAGGAAATAATCACCAACTAAAAAGGGCCCTTGATTGTTTAACAAATTCTCCTTGTCAGTACCTTAGGAAATGTATAGAGAAAAGTATGGAGAATATGTATATTGATGTTATGGTGCAAAGGGTTCATACAGTAAACGACCATCAAGCAAACTTACAATGAGGAAACAAGCACCAAGTACAACAGCCTTCATCTTAACATCAAGGTCCATGGGAACTGCAAGTATGGAAAAAAAAAAACTTAACCAAAATGCTACAATCGACGACAAAATTGTTCACATATTGATCTTTTCAACCCCCTACCGTATTTACCCGTGTTTAATGCGCACTTTTTTCCTACAAAAATAACCATCAAAATCGCGGTGCGTATTATACACGGATTCCATTGTTTGCCACGCACGTCCTAATTTGCGTACGTTAAAAACACAACAAAAAACAGTAATACATTTAAAGCTTTGATTAAATGACTTATTTTCAATGAACATTTATAGTACATATTAAGTTTTTACTCTAAAATCCAGAGGAAAGACAAAAATCGCTAATTATTTTCGAAAGTGCGCAAACAGGCACGTGGATCAGATTTCAAAGTGAATATATGCAAATTCGCCGGTAACAAAACGAAAAAGGGCCTGGGACTGAAACTGCGATCGCAAAGCATGCATGGCCGCGTGTCAGTGAAGAGATCTCATGTTACAGGGAATTTTTCAATGAGAAGCAAGAAGAAAGCGATTCTAAAAATACGACGATATGACTCAAAATCATATTGTTGCTCACTCATAATATTCACCGAGCCATGGAATCGTCAAATTAGCTAGACCTCGCTTGAAGTCCTAAAGTTTGATTTCAATACTAACATAAATAACTAAGTAGCAAAAGCAAAAGATATTGATGTTAACGATATAGTAAATTTCTTATTCTTGTTGTCTTAATAAACAATTGCACGAATATTTAACTTGTCTTTTTTACCGTGAAAAACTTTTTTTTGATAAATTAGGTTTAAAAACAAGGGTGCGGGTTATACGTGGGCGCGCATTATACACGGTAAATACGGTATTTCTTTTTCCCTCATTAAGTTAAACATTACCCTCCCCCCCTCCCCCAACAATGTTGTACTGTGATTCCACAAACTTTTAGCCAACATCGAGTGGGGGTGGGGGGAGTGGGGGAAGGGGGAGTGGGGAGTGGGGAGGGGGAGTGGGGGAGGGGGGAGTGGGGGAGGGGTTCTGTTAATGATTTAGAGTGTGGTAGAAACAGGACTGTTATTCCTCATAAAAAAATTCTTCAAACATGATGTGTCAACTAATTCTGACACCGATTGTAGACACTTCTATAAATAGACATCATCTGTTTTATATACCATTTATTTTTTTTAAAAAAAAAAAGATCACTTCTTTTCATATCAAATTAATACACAGCATTCGTTTCTTGCTCTGAGACCGTTAAAACAAGAAAGTCAAGGTAAAAGCACTAGACTGAACAAAGCAAAACTCTTATTTTTTCAAGGTAACTCTAAGAAACACCTTAAAGATCAGCCTATGGGCCCTTTTTAACACAATTAAACAGAAAACAACTTCCTTACTTTTCCTACACTTTGATAATGAATTCCCTTCCCTTTTGTATACTGCTACCCCGGAAAAGGTACCCCCAGTGGGCATTTTGGGAGGTGCATCCCATATAATCCATAATAGGAAGTAAACAGGTTAAGGGTGCACTACCATTGAGTGTTACAAAAATACAACCAAACCACCTCACTGAGTTGAAGCATGCAAACCTACAAGGGAACAAGTTGCAACACTTGCAACACTTTAGGTGGTGATTTCAAAATTTCTCTCAGAGTGTAGATAACTTACATGTGATGCCGAAGTTGTCAGCATCAGTAAAGGCCTCCTTTACCAAACCTGACCACTGCTTTGAAATCCTTCCAACCTGATTCTGGCCATCGGCAGAGAGCACCTATTTAATTCAAAAAGAAAAAATTAAAATAACATCACTAGTTAACACTAGTAATGAAGTCTCACTAAGTAGTGCTCAAGCTAAGAGGTCCATCTTACTAACCAGTCAACCTTATTTGTTACAGAAAACTAACAGCATTCTGTTTCTGCTGAAACATCACAATCCACATCAATTGATGATGGAAAATCATTCCTAGTAAAATATGGCTGATTCCGATGAAGTCATTTGAAGGTAGATATAGCTTGCAGTGCAGGTGTCTTATTCGTGCCAGTTAATGTAACTTGTAAGCTTGTGATCATTTAATATCTGAATGCCATGTTTGATTTTGAGTCCGAGTGGAAGGTGGAGGTAGGGGGAGGGGGAGGGGGAGGTAGGGAGAGGGGAAGGGGAGGGGGAGGGGGAGGGGGAGGGGAAGGGGAAAGAAAACCTACCCCAGCTCCTAACCTAGTTTTTGACTGTCACTCACCCCCTTGTTACAAATTTCTTTCTCTACTGTTAAAACCAGAGATGGCAGTCATTTTTTGCTAAGACAATATTGAGCACTTAGTCACCCAAATTACACCTGCTCTGCAGGCTAAAGTAGATTGCGAAGGAGCCATATGAGAGGCCTCAGTATTTGACTGTAACCTTATTTTTGTTAATCTTACATCAAATACTGCGTGAAAACAGATTCATAAGTGTAGCCTAAGGAAATGCCAACGACTGAAAATTCCACCACAATGTTGTTGATCATTACCTGAAATTCAACATCTCCACAGAGATTGCACTGGCAGAAAGGCCCTTCAATTCGGAGCACTGTTTCCCTGTCGGCATTCTGGATGGCAAACTTAGGAATACATATTGACCATCTGAAAAGATATTAATATTCATGTTACTACCTAATTTGCTACAAGCATGCAGCTAATTCATTCTAGTTATATTTTCATGATGTCAAAGATACAGACAGTTATCTCATATAAGTACCTAAAAGTAAATAATAGGCTGTTAAAACAAATTTTTCAGATTCATATTACTCTCCTTAAGCATTTATTTGTTATGATGACTTGTCTAGGAACCCTTGTAGTACAATGTTCAACTGAGTGTCAAAAGTAATTTGAGATCACTTTGGTTAAGTTTGATTTCCCTCTGAGATTGGTTCACAAGACATATCCCAGCCTCAGACGTATCTCAACTGATCAGATTCAGACAAAAACCAACTGTGACTTTTTCACTTGTGTTTTCCCACACTTCAAGCATTTTCCTGTTTTTACCATGAGTTCTCATTGGTTCTGTCTGTTATTTCTTTCCATCTGATTGGCTGTTTGGTCTCCTTGCACTCAATCAAAATATGCTGAGTCTCTTTACATGTAAGCAATATTTTTTCTTACTCTTGAGCACAGTAACCAAGGACTGTTCCAGGTGGTGATTGAACCTCAATCTCTTGAAGACAACATGGAAATAGGCAAGATTGACAACGCAGAGGACGAGTCAAGTGTACAATTTCTTGCTGCTGATTGTTCAGGATTTTCATTTCAAAAGGTCTCCCTGGGCCACAACACTGTCGTGTACAACAATCAGTATCTGAAACAGATCAACAAAAAAATTATTTTTTCATAACCTTCTAATTGCAGTTAATTTGATCTGAATTTTCCGAAAGAGGTGGGGTGGGGGTGGAAAGGGGTAGTAAAGGATGCTGGGAAAAGGAGGCCATTCATGTAAATAGTATAGTAAAAACAATATGATATTTCATCAATAAAACCATAATTTACAGTAATGTCACAATCTGATTGGCCAATTTGCTGTTGTCAATACTGGTAATAGTACAGTCAATGATGCATGCATCAACATGTCACGCAATGGTCACACACTGAAAAAAATTGTTTTACTCTATGCAGGTATTGTGACAAAAAACAAATCAACAGCAGTTTGGTGTAGTCTCTACTCTTATAGATATTGGTCATCACAGTGACCACTGTGATGACAAATATCATTGTCAGTAAGAGTACAGACAACGCTAAACAATTCTTACTTTGTTAAATTCCTTGAAAAGGGTATGCAGAGATTGTTTTGGGATGATTTTTCTGTAGTTAGGCATTTTGTACAACATTGCATGTAATATTTTTAAATATTTCACTAAAAGTATGCAAAAATAAGTTAAAGGAATATGCAAAAGTTTATCATGATCTAATGAAATAAAATATTAACACCACAGTAAATACATAGGCTTATAAAACTACTAGCAAAACTTTGTGATTTCAAGTTGGTCTCCCTCAAAATCAAGATGTTTAAACCACTACATAATATTATAACTAATTAATAAACTGCATTATGAAATTGGACTTCGAATATCTACCAAATTGTATCAAGATGGAACAAACTTTAAAAATTTCACGTTCCTTACTTCCAAATCATAATTTTAATTAAGTTAGCTCTTTGTTTCGGTGCATTTCACCAAACAAGTAAAGGAAATATGTTAATGTTACGAAACATGTTATGTATTAGCACTAAAACCAAGCTTCACACGCAAATATCATGTGATATGCTATCAAAGAATGCGGAAAAACGATATTGCATGTTTAATTCGTGAAGCTGGAAAACCACCAACACAGATAATGATGCAAAAAAGATTACATTGGTTAAGATTAACATATGCTAAACATGGATTAGCCCGAATCGCTAAGTATCGCTTCAATTTTTAAAAAAATAAATATGAGTTACATATATGTTTCTGAATTAATAAAGAGTACGTTTGATTTTAATACAAAACGAGAAGCCCCTAAACAATGGCAATATACGTGACAACTTTGACGAAAAGAACTGTACTCACCTTCCGTTGCGAAATACACTTGCTGTCCCATGCTATTTAAAATCTTGTATTTGTTGTTGGTTTCAAAGCCAGTGAAAGCTGTAAAAGTATTTAAAAAAATTAGATGTATGTGTAGATAAAATAAATCTAAAAAGTTTTCTTGTAGCCACATAGTTTTTAGACTAGTGAGCAACCTTAAAGAAAAAGCAAACGGGACAAACTTCTGAGATCGGAACGTCTACCTTCTAGGAGTTCGACTTGCTGTTTTATTAAAAGTTGATCTATTTGGGTTAGATATTCCAGTCCTGGAGGACAGTTCGCTGGAACTGGAGGAGGAGGCATCCACTGCATTTGTCCATAACCTGCAGAGGCTGGGGCTGCATATCCTACGGCAAAACAATTTGTAGTTTTATAGTTTTAACACTCTAAATGAGAACCTCTGCTAACACGACATCAATAACACGACAAACAAGTATAATAAAAGCGACGCATTTCTGAGGTGATTCTTCTCGAATCTCGTTGGAAATACACTGAAATACCTCAAGAAAGCGTGTTACATACAATGATTTAAATCAATAACGCTACTTTCTAATAAACTGAATTCGACTTGGTTCGGTATCCTTGAAAGTTACTTATTCCTGTTTTTAACACGATCCAATTTCAGGAAATCGAAGAACAAATTTCCTTATCGCGTATGGCGGAATAACGCACTTCTTCTGACATTGATCGCAAACAAATTCTGTTGACCCGGAGTAGCAGCCCTGATCGGAAGCAATTCAAAAAGCCGTTAAAAACCTAATTTTTTACCAGGTTGTTGGCTGACAGGCGGCGCATATCCAGGTTGAGCGGGAGCATAGCCAGGTTGTACCGGCGGCGGATGGCCTCCTTGCAGCGGTGGATATCCAGCTTGAGGCGGTTGATAACCTCCCTGAACTGGTGGATACCCTCCTTGAGTCGGTGGATATCCTCCTTGAGTCGGTGGATATCCTCCTTGAGGTGGTGGATAAGTTCCTTGAGGAGGGTTACTTTCAACAGGCGGTGGATAACCGTAACCAGGCTGTGCCATGATGCTTGAAATGCATTCAAACGAATGTCAACAATCGCATGACACTCCTCTACACCTTACCCAATCCCCAGCGAGTGAGGATGCACATTTGACAAAAAAAAAAAAAACTCCCCACCATACCTGTTCAATACAGAATGGGAAAAAAATATACAACAAGCTTTACTTTTATTTTCCATATTAAAAACGAAAACTTCAACCGCACGGGGTTGTGCTGTTCCTTTTTTTACCTTATCGCGACTAATTTACTTAGATAGAGTCCCTCAGGAGTAGTGTCCTTGTCAACGACAAGCGGCGCGAGGTGGCTTGTGGTCTGAACAAGATGGCTTCCGAAACTTCGCTCGAGGAGCCACAAGACGTGAATATGGAAGAAAGCACGCCGTCTAAAGATCAAGGAGTACAGAAAATGTTTACTCTCAAAAAATGGAATGCCGTGGCCATGTGGTCATGGGATGTAGAATGCGATACGTGTGCTATTTGTCGCGTGCAAGTGATGGGTGAGTTTTAGATTTCATAATTTTCTGAAGTTCAGCAGTCGTTTTTTTTGTTATTTTTTTTTTATTTCCGATCTTTTGCCAAAGAATTGCTTTGTTTCTCGTCTAATTATTTTTTATATTTATGTAGATGCTTGCCTTCGATGCCAGTCTGACAACAAACAAGAGGAATGCGTTGGTAAGACAGTTTTTGTCTTTTTAGTATATATACTTGCTAAACTAAACTATGGAAGTAAGCTTATGTTCTTGAGCTTACCAGTTACAGATTTCTGGTATTTCTGATGGTTTGTCCACACCTAAATTATTTATTTAGAAGATCGGAGAAGACGGAGAGTAGACCCAAGAAGAATTATTGTAACACGGTTTTAACCTTTCACTGCCAAGATCTCATTTTTAGTAATTCTCCTTACGGTCTGCCATACAACTCTTATGCTTTTAGTTCGGAGTATTTACAGCTGGATCAATGAATAATTCCCTAATTGATTATTATTTTTTATCTCCACCAATTGTCTGGTTGAAATTTTATTGATATTATATGGAGAAACTTTGTTTTGGTCACATGTGAGAGTTAAGGCACAGTGACATCTTATTTTCAATAAAGGAAATTGAAGCAGTGTTGATTTTAAATTTTCTCATGTTTTCAGTTGTGTGGGGAGAGTGCAATCACTCATTCCATAACTGCTGTATGTCACTCTGGGTAGTGCAAAATAACAGATGTCCACTGTGTCAACAAGAGTGGGTGGTCCAAAGAATTGGCAGATAACATACAGCAGTGTAAACATCAGGAATATTATTTCAAGACACTTGCTCTATCTCTGTTTATCTGAATTCTGCATTGGAAGAACACTATTCTACCTTTTGACAAAAGCATGTATTCCTCATTCATTAGAATTGTAACAATGTCTGTATTCCTTAGGTTCTAATTAGACAACAAATCACTGAAAAGATAATACTTTAATTTCTACTTTGTATATGGCGATTGCAGTACAGTGGAATCTCAATTTCTCGAACCTCCCAATATCTTGAACCAAACTGTGTTTCCCTTGGATTTGCTTCACTTGTAATTTCACTCCCGATTTCTCAAACCAATTTGCGTTTCCCCTGGAGGTTTGAGAAATCGGGATTCTACTGTATGTTGAGGCAACCTTTGCAGAGACTTATCATTTATGCGTGAGAAAGTTGCTCATAGAAGGAAAATTTCCAGTCTAAGATCATTGCACATCAGCTGTGCTCAATAACCCACTTGAATTTCCACTTCAATAAAGCAACTAGTGCCAAGGCTTTGAATAGCCACCAGTGATTGCTCAATTAATGAAGGTCTGAAAACATATAGTGCTCGTGAAGGAACTCAGCAGATACTTGTTTGTTTCAGAATTCATTTCTTGGGGAGATAAACCCAAATGTACAACATCTCTGTTCCTCTTCCCCAATGAGTGAATGTAAATTGTAGATAAATCTTAAAAGAACTCTGAGTGATTTGCATTTTTCTAAATAAAACGAACTCTTTTGGGAAAGATGGATATTTTAGTTGTAATTCAAAGTACATGATGCATATAAGTTTGTTCTACATAATTATCCTTTGTGCAGTTTTTTCTTTTGTTAGTCATAGTGTGGTTTGCATGGTTGCATACTTACATTAGGATGGCAAAACAATTTCAGTTTGTTTACTAGCCAAAGAGGCTAGTGGAAATCAAAAACCACTAGCCAAAACTGAATCTCTACTAGTCTGCGGCTAGTTGGCTATCGTTAGTGTTGATCCCTAACACTGGCTTCCAAGATGGGGACTGCTTAAGACTACAAAAGTAAGAAAGTATCCCCAGAGCATTGTATTCAACAGAATATTCATATGAAAACATGAGGATGACACTAGTTTTAAAATTTGTAGCATAAACGAGGCTTGGGGTGAATTTTCCATGGCAGGGCATCCATTGTTGTCATCAAATATAACACTGGTGGCTGACTCACTAACTTCTCCAATTCTTTTTACCTTTGATCAAATACCAAATCTCTCAGTCTTGTTGGAAACTTTTATAATTAATGCAGTAAAACTTTTTACAACAGTATACAGTTTATTATAGCTTTCTATTTGTTGCTGTAATTTGTTTGTTCTGATTCCTCAGAGTTCTCTTTTACTTGCTGCAAGTAAATTTAGAAAGATAGAAAATGTTATCATACATATGATTTTCTTGATGGGGTTCTAAGAATTTAAGAGTGAAATAATTCATGTTGAGTTGAATGTATGGAATATAACTGCTACTATTAGAAATAATTTCATTCTCTAAAGAGTTTTTTCCATGGCGTGTGGAAACCATGATAGAGACAAAAGTGGTAGAAAATGTTGGTTTACTTCTGTTCACAGTATTCACAGGAATAATAATATTTTAGTTTATATAGTGAAAAGAGATTATTAACTAAAAGCATTGATTTAACTAGAAATTTACAATGGGTGGCTAATTTTACCTCTTGTTTGAAGATTATGCCATAAAGAGAAAGGGATTGTATAATATAAGAAGATATGCCACCCAACTATGTAACGATAATTATTAGAACAAGAAAATCGGTATGAAAATACTCGTTTGGTCACCATTATATACACCATGGGTACATATCACTGCCATGACAGTTGTTAGGTAGTGAAAGTTAATGAGAGTCCCTTAGTACAGGTACTTGCATCTAATGTTAGCTCAGCTTAAACTTCAAATGGTCAGCTCTGGAAATTTCATGAAAAATGAACAATTTTCCAGTCTCGTGTAAAAATATGATCACAGGATGCCCATTTTGAAATACTCCTAATGCAAGCAAAGATCTTATCAAACAGTTGTCTGCTTTCCTGTAATTCTAGGTTTTGCATACTCTACAAATTCATCGATTAAAACTGGCCAGGCTCCTACAAAAAGATAAACAATAAACAACCATTAAAATTCATGACATTAACAAGACTTCACTCCTATAAACAATTGTTTTCAACTGAATTTTGAATATACTGCGGTTTCATGAAATGTAAGAAAGCGATACTCGCAGAACTTATGTACTTGTGGAAATAAGGCCTGAAAAAAAATTCACCTTTAAGAGGACAACTCACTGACATGGCTTACAAACTTATAACAAAGCTTATATTGAAAGTGTTAACAGAGGAAATAATGTTGAGAGAGTGGAGGGGTCTGTGGTTGCTAAATTTTGTAGATTTTTTCACAATTACAAGCTAACTAAAACCAACATCCCTCTTTACTATCTTCTTGACACAAGTGCACAAGTGGAAAGAGGTTTAAAACCTGAACTATCTTGGCAGTTCATACTTGTGCATTTCATTATGCATGGGATTTCATTAGGTACATTATGCCAGTAAAAAGAAAGTTCGATTAATACAAAAGTACAAGATCTTCATATCAAAACAACAAGGAAACCTAAATAAAATGTGTTTTCTTATAAATTCAGCAGACAGACAGATTGATGTAAGGATAACAGTGGGCAATTTTCCACGACTTTTTTTCCTGTAAGTCATAAACATAATCAAATATTGTAACACTCTCTGTAATACAAACCTTCTTCATCATAGTTTCCCATATCATCCTCTATCATGTTACTGAAGTCTAACAAGAGGTTCCAAGTGTCCTTAGATATTGCTTTTTTGTGATGTAACTATCAAGAAAAATGAAAAAAAAAAAAAAAAAAAAAAGATTTTTGTGATCAAATCAACAAGTAGACTAAAGTTGCCAATGGCACCACATCATCAATGCATGTGTCCTTCCATAGAACATACGTATGAACCTGTGAAATTGCATGCATAATTTTTGGTGCTATGTGATCTGCAACTGCAAATGGTCTATATCACTTAAAAAGCCAAGAATGGTTTTACTTACCAAAAGAAACTCACACCAGATATCAAGGAATTTAAATCTTCCATTTAGAATTATATTCCAATATGCTATGGACATGTCTAAATCTAAGGAGTAAAAAAATAAAAAGGTTGATACAAACATGCAGCAGAAAAATGCTGTTTACAATTTACATATATATTAAGTTATTAGTTGTCAAACATCTGTTAATCATGGCGAGAACAATAGGAAAATTGACAAAAAATTGAGAAATAGAGAAACAAAGTGGTATAAAAGTCAAAATGATGCATGACAGACTTATCATTAAAAGTACCTAGAAATGGGAAAAGATGGAGGCATAGGAATTTTGGTACATTTTCCCAAACAAAACTGAAATCTCAGAATTGACACTCAATACCTGAAAACTTACCTAAACTCTTCTGGCCTGGATTTTTGGCAAAGTTGAATGTGAACTGGTATAAATCTTTAAATTTACCATTATCTCTAAGGTCAGCCTCCAGGCTTGGAAGTTTACTTCGGAGTTTGTCAATGGAATCACAACTACAATAGGAATTAAAGAAATATGTGACTCTCTATCCTGAACCTTAAAATAGGAATGCATCTTTTCTCCCTTGAGAAAAACAATTTTAGAGTTAAATTTACCCTTTACACCCTAACATCAGTATACTGTTCTCTAAATATTTCCTGAGATGCTAACTATTAAGAATTTGTTTAAATTAAATCAAGAGTTTTTTCAGATGGTGATTTTCTTTTAATCACATAACAGGGCTCAACATTAGCAGTAGCCAACTAGCCACCGACTGGCAGAAATTCACTATTGGTGGGAGGTTTTCAATTCCACTGGCCAGTTTGGCTAGTAAACAAACTGAAATTATTGTAACATCTAAGTTGTCACTAGCCACTTCAGTGGCTAGAAAGTTGAAAACTTAGTGTTGAGCCCTGCCATAACATGTATGTGCAATTTGGCCAGGGGTGATATTGTAAGGAGAAATTAGATCCAAGTCACTTTTAGGGTTCAGAGGGTTTAAGTTGCGCAGAATGGTTACTCACAGGGAGGAACCCTCCCTTCTTTGGCCCTACAAAATAGGAAAAGGTGTTTGGATTCATGAGTCTAAATATGGTTCACAAAATCACTATCCTTTTTCAACTGGGTGCCTCCTGGACCAGAAGTCCTCAATAGGGTGTGTGCATTAATTAGCAATTTCTGGCAAACATTAGTGGCACTGGGAATTTTTTAACTCATAAATATCCTTTCTGAAAATAATGGATATGACAGGATTTTCTGGCTATATTTCTACTCATCTTTGACCATCTACCAAAAAAGGTATGATGTACTTAAAGGCTAAAAGTTTCTAAAGAAACTGTGGTGCTGCGTCGGTGGGGGTAACAATGTAATTTGGTTATATCAACTCAGCTGAAATATGTAAATTGGGCACCATAACAAATAAAAAAGCTGACGTTTCAAGCTTTAGCCATTTGTCAGAACGAAGGGCTAACGCCCGAAACGTCAGCTTTTCTATTTGTTACAGTGGCCAATTTACATATTTCAACTGAGTTGATATAGCCAAATCATAATGTACTTAACCCTTTTACTTCCAAGATCTCCTAGTGATTCTCCCTTCTATCTGCCATACAATTCTTATGATGTTAATTCCGAGAAGTTGGTATTTGATCAACTAATAATCACCTAATTCATATTTTCTTTATTCTCACATTGTCTGCTCGATAATGTATGGAGATATTCTGTGTTTGTCACTCATGGGAATTACAGGATTAAATATTTGAATTATTTTCCGGCTCACCCCAGTTCTACCATGCCATCAGTGAATTCTTTCCTTGAAAACTCGCACTGAGTTGCTGCTTTAAATTTCCAAGCTATAATAAGAACCTTGAGGCTTGCAGGATCTAGCTTGAGATCTTCACAGAAACGCCCTATTCCTTCAGCCATGATTTTATCATCATCACCAGGGTCTAGAGAGAAAATAAAAACACTTAAGAATCAAAATGCAATAGACAATGTAACCTTAATATACCAAATTGGATTTAAGAGCCGTCCAGCAGCTTTACAGATGATTCCAGGAACAGAGAATACACACCCCACCAATTGAAACCTTCAAAGAGAATTTGCTCATTGAAAAATGTTAAGAAATGCAAAGTTGCACCCAGAATTTCACACAATAAGTTATTGTGTGGTAATACAAATTGTGTGATTAAACTTTCATCAATGTAATTTAAATTTCCTAAATATCCCAACCAAGATGGTAAATATTTTGAGCATAAATTCATGTTAAAACAAATTTGTATAAACTGGGCATAACATTATAAACCTTTCACTCCCAACACCTCATCAGCAATTCTCCTCACTGTCTTCCATTCAATTTACAAGATGTTAGTTCAGAGAATTTGGTATTGGATCAATTAGTAATTCCCCTGTGTTGATGATTTTCTTTTATCTCATCACTTGTTTGCTTGATATTGTATCGATATAGTAAGGACACATTCTGTCTTGGTCACTCATGGGAGTTAAAAAGGATAATGGACCAAAACATAATCCTGTACCTTTCTCATGATGGTTGAAATTTAATAATCATAGGACTTGCCGCAAAAAAAGGCAAGATCTCTTGATAAACAATCTCACCAAGGACTATATTTAAAATTTGTCATTCCTGAACCTGTGCATAACTCTCCTACTGTGAAAGTATGTTCTGTGTTTTGAGCCCCCCAAGGAAATTCCAGTCTGTCTGTAAATAATTCTTTTAAGCATTCACAATGAAATATCCCCCACCCGTGCAGAATTTCCAGAGCCATTTTTTCGGTTAGGTATAAATATTTCCAGATTCCAAAAAAATAGAAGTAAAATCGAAAGGGTGTAAAGAAAGAACTTACAAAAAATGGCCATCTTGTTTCAGATTTATGTATTTAGTTTACAGGTATGCACAGATTGACCTTGGCAAACTACAGTAGCTCGCTATGATACAAGTTCACCGCACCGGAAACGTTCAAAACAGTGTCAAGATTTTGAAAAGGGACTTCTAAAATTAAATAACCTAACTGAAAGACTAGAATAGGGCATTACGATCATCAATAAAACATTGCACAATCCTTAAACCGGTTACCACTCTTCTGAGTACAAAAACATGTACAACAGAGGGAAAGTTCTTTATATATACATCACTATTCCTACCTTTGTAACGATCAAACAGGTGTGTGAGCTTTTTCTTGTCTATCAAAGGTTTCATATCAATGTAGTATTTCTCTGGATTCTGAAAGTACAGATCTGACGCCACGTCCAATCTCCAATCATTTTGGCTGAGGCAGTTTATAGCTGTCTTTTCATTCGTTTCAGTGAAGGTGATAAACTGCCTCACTTTTTCGCGCTGGGAGGACTTTAGCCTGTGCTGTAAGACACAGTATGAACAAAAGAAGATGTCAATTCTGTTATTTGTCATCTGAATAATTTTAAAGGTAGGATCTTTGAAACATAAAATGACAACAAATCCCTCACCATATCCACATCACACTACCGCCCAAATCGTTCTTCGAACATGAAATCTGAGCCCGCTGTCCATAGGTCAGCCCTACGGTCCATACACAAAAAATCTTAACCGGAGTACCCCGGCCTTTTAGTTGCTTTGATTCCGCTCGTATTTTTTTTTCTTTTTTTTATGGAGGATAAACATTAACTCTGATACTCAAAATGAGACAGAGAATTTGAAATTAAATTAAAAATATATATTTTTTAATGTCACTGCTAAAAATCTTAAAAAATATTTTACTTTTTCAGTCTCGAGCAATTTTCTACCCACTCAGCCCTGATTCTCTTAGCGAAGGTTATTCAGTCAAGGGTAATTGTGAAGAAGAGCTCCCCAAAAAACCTGTCGGCCGACAGACGACCAACTGTCGGCCGACTGTCGGCCGACTGTCGGCCGACAGTTGGTCGTCTGTCGGCCGACTGTCGGCCGACAGTCGGCCGACAGTTGGTCGTCTGTCGGCCGACAGGTTTTGCCTGAAATATAGGCTACCTGTCGGCCGCCAGTCGGCCGACAGTCGGCCGACTGTTGGTAATGTGTCGGTAACCTGTCGGTACCTTGTCGGTAGCTTGTCCGTGAAACGATCACACAATGTTAGGGATTCTAAGTTTGACGATGCTAGCAACAAATACATACATACATACTTAACATACCATAAGAGGCCGCGTTGCATTGTTGGGCGATTGGAACGAAAGTGTTTGTATTGATACGTAGCTTATGGTTTTCAGAGTTTTTGGCCGAGTTTTCGATTAAATTATCTTCCTATGCGATTCTTAGATTGTCTGGTGTGTTGTAAATTACGCAAGTGATATATCCTATACGCATCTGATAACATTTTGGAAGAAACGTTTCTTTACATACTACCAACTTTGCCGTCGATCGGTAAGTAGGTGAAGTCTGTCGAGTCATACATCACCATTACGGATTGTTATGTCACGTTAACTGTTCGTTTTTTACACAATTTTTCTTTTTTCTTAACCTGTCGGTAGACTGTCGGCCGCCTGTCGGTCAACTGTCGGCCGACAGTCGGCCGACAGTCGGCCGACAGGTTTTTTGGGGAGCTCTTCTTCACAATTACCCAGTCAAGCCTTGCACTCTGCAGGGTAGGGAAAGGTGTGTTCTTGTACTGCCTTGCAGCGCTGAAGCGTGCTGCAATGGAGCGGTACGAAACAGTTAATTGTAGCTATGTGCAATATCTATTTCACATATAACTATGATTGCTTTATCAATTCCTTCATTTAGGAAGCCTAGAAATGACAAGGAATATACTGTCTACGAAATTCACATCACGAAGCCCAATGGACGTGAAGTAACAACAGAACGTCGCTACAGAGAATTTTACGATTTCCAGAAACAAATTAGCAAAATTGTACACGAACCTCTTCATTTTCCTTCAACGAAACTGCCAAAGCCTTTGAATACAAGCTTACGATTCTTGGAGTCGAGGAGAGAAGCTCTGGAGAAGTACTTAAGGAACCTTGTTTCTTTTATTGGGATTAGCGAAGTTCACAACCTTTTTTCGCAGTTTTTAGAGACTAGTCTACCACAACACTGTCACAATTTGGATTCCTCGCGAGCAAGTTCGAGTGAAGAGTTGGATGCCTATAACGATGAGTTACCAAGATTAACTCATCAGCCATTGATGTGCTTCATCAATGATCCCTTCAAAGACAACAAGGGAAACAACCCTCTGCCAGATATTGTTTTGCAAGGCACTCTCAAAGGCCTGTACGGATAAAGTAAAGCCTTTAATTGAGATAATCTTCAAACTGGACAAAGTATTTAATTTTATTACTTTCAGGAGAAATTGATTGGTTCGTTCGAACTACGTTTTGCTCGAGGGGAGGCAGTGGTAGCATAGAGAAAGGGGACCTGTATTACTGGAACACGTCCATTTTAGGAACCCATAGTCTGTCTTTGACTGTTGCTTGCTCATCTGAACAAACTTAATGAAGCATAGATGTTTTAAGGTGCCTTTCAACATCCTTGAGGTGGCTTTGCTCAAACTCTTTTCATAAAGTCACTTTAAATACTTGAATGCCCTGATTGGTTAAAAAACCTCTCAGTTATTGCACAGTAAACCTCAAGTTATTTTATAGAAGCAACAGACCACACTTTTTATTGAGTTACCTGGCACCAACCTACTTTGGATGTTGGGAGAACACTTCAAAAGTTTGTAAATTACTCGCCCCTGGCTTATGATTTATAAACTTTTCTCATATTCTACCAAAATTCTGAGTGGGTCATTATGCTGGTTTATTATATGGCTGTGTCTCACAAGGACTCGGAACTACCAAATTCACAAATTCAATATTGAAAGCGGTCTAGATTTTCCCATCTAGACCGGCATCTAGACCGGTCTAGAAAAAAAAGGTACAAAGAATATAAAAAATTGGCATACAAGACACAGCCATATAATAAACATCTTATCAACCGTGCTAGGTCGGTCTGTATGGGAGAATCTTGACCTTGGTCGCTGCCACAGACCGAACACAGTGAGGTCTGTATTGGTGACCTCGGTCAAGATTCTCCCATACAGACCTCCTGCTCGGTTAATAAGAACTAAAAACTGATGGAAAGTGCAGTATATTTCTGAATAATCTTGGCATGTCTTAGCCTATAATGGAACACCATAGAGCATGCATGGATCACCTGACCTGCTGCTAAGAAAATTCTGGGAATGGTGTTAACAACTGATTTGGCCCATATTTTAATTTTTTGGCAAGGCAGTGATTTGATATTCCACAGAACATCACAGTTATTATTGGTGATATTTAATTAAATTTTAGAAAGTTCTGAAAAATTGACAATGCAGATAAGTTTGTGGTGTTTTTAGCGTGTGTTTTGTGTTTTCAGTTTGTGTGTGTTATGTTTTCAGTGTTTGTGTTGTGTTTTGCACTAATGGGCCACCATAGATATGCCATTCTACCAGATCAAACAATCATGAATACTACTTCAAAGTCCTTTTTCTTGCCAAAGTACTTATTCAAGAAAATTTTTGGCACCATAGAAGAACAAATCTTGATGCACTTTTTCAATTTTTTTAGCAGTTTTTTACATATTTCCACCCCTTTTTAAAATATTTATAAACATATAATAAAAGGAATCCAAACATTGTTAGTTTTGCAGATGTTTTCAAATTCTTTGATACAATTGTTATTTATGTACTGAAATAAGAATTACAAACAATGGTGTAAAGTTTTTTCAGAGCACCAGTTTTCTTAACTGTAATGATCACAGGAAATAGTTGTGAGCTATATTTATGAATTACCCATTAAATAGATAATTTGATTTCCATGCTGGATAGCCTCTTTCACTTACAAGAATAAGGTATGGTTAAGTCTTCAACAGGTTCACTTGTACAAAGAACCAATTTTCTTCTCTTAAGGGATGCAAGGTATTTTTTGCAACTCCTAGGAAGGAAAATTAATTTTTGGCCCATTCAGTAGTCATGCACAGGCTTCTCTTCTGAAGAAAGAATCACTTTCTTTCGTTTTTGTTTTTCTAAGTGGAGATGAAGGATACCTGTACAAATGTCACGTGAAGGGATGCTCTGTCCTCCAGGATCAAACCTGGACCCTTTGACTTATGTCTTCCCTTTTTCATAAACCATGAAATGCGGCATCCCTTTTCCCTAGATGTAGTAAGAAGTCATCTTTCTGAACTATTGAATAATATTACCCAAAGGTCACATACCATAGGGCCACTTTTTTAAAAAAAAAAAAAAAAAAGAGAAATTACTATTAATAGCTATCATTGTGCTTGTTAAAAATCCGCCGTGGGTCCTCCCCCTTATTGACGACGTTCTTAATTTGTCAATCCAAACTTGACCAGCCCTAATACTTCGGGGGCAGTTGGAATGATTCAGTATTCTCTCAAGTACAAATCACGGCTTCTTACGTGACGTACATGAACTTAATGTCAGCGGTGAGTCAGTGGTTTGCATGAGACGCCATTTTGATTTTACCATTTGAGGTTTCTTTTGGACGTTTTGAATGTAAAGGATTTCAAGAAATATTGAGTGAAGAAAAAAAGTAAGGAAATATGACCACAGCAGCGAGACCGACCTGGGACACTGCAAAAGGAGGACGAGGAAAAGGAGAGGGAGATCTTTCCGCATTATCAAAGCAGTACTCTAGTCGAGACTTACCATCGCACACAAAACTAAAACACAGGTTAGGAATAAGTGACGATGGGTTTACACTGTGTTCTTAACTTATATATTTTGGCTTTCAAGTCTCCCTTTAAACGCGTATATTTGAAGACTTGAACTATTTATAGTGTAAGTGAAAAGTAGTCATGGAATGGTTAATGAAATAACGTCGGCGAGATTTTCAAGCTAAGAGTAAATATAGAACACATTGATTGCGTCCCAGAGTGCAAACGAACCGTAGACACTACTATGTTTCCTTAATAGAACTGAACTTGACCAAAGATCTTTAAAGAGGAAATAGTTGTGTTCTGTTCTTTAGAATTCTCCTAGCAGCCTTACAGTGAACCCGCGCTACATTTTTTTCGTAAATTACCATGAAAACCCTGCCTATAGGAAACAACGTTATTATTATTATTATTATTATTATTATTATTATTATTATTATTATTATTATTATTAATATTATTATGTGAAAGTGTCCTTTGCAATTTTGCAGAGCGCACTCTTATGTCTTTGGGGATCTAGAACCCTGAGAAGGAGGAACTCAGACATTAAAGACAGGGATCTGGAAGTAGGGAAGGGTCGAGCAAGACTTCCTTAAACTCGTCTGTTATAGATTATTTTTATTATTTTTATAGTAAAGTTTTCTTATTATTTTGCATTGAACTTTTGAAGACTTTGCATTTCCTTTGTCAAGAGATTATTATTATTATTATTATTATTATTATTAGGTACAATGAATATATGAAGTTCATATATTCATTGTACCTGATTTTTCATCACGGGTTTATTACGAATCAACTTAATGGCCTGCTCCCAGTTGGCTTGTTAGCTCAATTGGTAGAGTGCTGCACTAGTATCGCAGAGGTCAGTGGTTCAAATCCCATACAGGCCTGATTTTTTCAGGTCTGATTTTTGCTATTGCATAAATAGCGCTCTCTACTGCGAGGATTGTGCATCATACGTATTATTATTGTTATTATTAACTAGTAGTTGCTTTCGTGATTTTTATATGTAGGTCGGTTTTGTTATCAAAGTTAGTTTGGGTCTGATACGAGTCTGATCCTAGAGAACCAAATTTAATAAAGATGTATTCATTATTATTATTATTATTTATTGATACTAATATTGTGGATCAACAGGCAAACAGGTCAAGATACAGTTGAAGAAGTCCGCAGCCGAGACTTCCGCAAAGATTTGGAAGAGAGAGAACGTCAAGCAGCACGCGAGCGAGTTAAGGAGAAAGGAAATAGATCAGCAGTTGAACAGCCAAAGAGACCCCGACTTGATCAACCACCTCCCTCAAATCTAGATGCAGATGATCCAGTTGATGATGATGATGACAATGATTCTGATGAAAGGTGCTATGTTTTTACATCTCATTGACTCTCATATTACACTGTGTTGAGCAGACATTGGGAAGTTTTTTCATTCAAGTTCTCACAGAAGTTTGTGCAAAAACTGTCAACAGTACTTTCCATTAGCACATGTAGAAACTCATTTCACATTGTAGGTCCTTCAAGTCAATATTTTTAAATTTATACACAAATTCATATCTTTTTTCTTAATCAATGGTCCATAGTGATGATGAAGATGACACAGCAGAACTTCTTGCTGAGCTGCAGAGAATAAAAAAAGAAAGAGCCCAAGAGGAAGCTAAAAAGGTTTGATATACTATTGATTACTCCTTGAAAGATTACATGTTTTTTTTCCTCTCTCTTTTTCTTCATAAAATATTGCATGCATGTACACTGTAATTACACAGTGATTTGTAGGTGTCCTGTTCCAGGCATTCAGTAAGTAAAATGAAGTGAAGTTAGTAGCAGAGGTGTGAAAAAAAAGGCAGCCTTGGGTCTGGTGGCATAATGATTGATGACACAACCCAAACCTCTCTTAATTTTCACTCTACCACTGCTATCCCACTCTATACAATTTTACACAGATTTGGACTGTTTTATTTGCTTAACCCATTAATGGCCGCAGCTTTTGTGGAAAACTGTGTTTTGAAGCTAGTCCAGCAGATTTCGGGTCACTGTTGGGGTTTTAAAAGCTCTAACTTACCAAAAACCACTTGACAGCTCATGCACTCGACGGCCTTTCGATCCAAATGCAAAATGGCGGCCTGAAAATCTCGGGCACGCGCAGAGAGCAAAATTTCGACATAGTTTTTGGGTTGAAAAGTCATGCCCCACTTACGACTTCTACTTTTCTCTCTTTCTCCTGCCCTTTTTTTCCCCTCTCCTTGCCTAAAGTTTCACCTCACTTGCTGGAAATTGAGTAGGCTTCAGTTTGGTGTAGAGATTTTTCAGAAACTACTCATTATTTTCAAAGCACATGCTCGGAAAGGTAGGTGGGTAGTGAAACACGATCTTCGTGCAGATTTTCCGGTCAAAGTGACACGGTTTTTTGGCTATTTCTCCAATCTCCTCCACTCAATTGCGCTCATTCTGGTATCGTCTGCAAGATATTTTCAACCCGTTCAAGTAGATGCTCGAATTCGTGCTCCAGGGTTAAAATTGATGACGTCACAGGGCATAGAAAGGGTGTGGGTCCCCATGGGCGCATACGGGTGCACTGGACGTTAATGGGTTAAAGCCTGGAACAGGCTAATGTGGAGGTAATCTGTAGAATACTGTATATTTTCTGCAGAACATAATCATGCACTACTAACTATCCAAAACTTTATTGGTTGTGCTGCTCGACGTAACAATCCATAATTATTTGAATTATGACTAAACTCTTTTAAGAGATTATATTTCATAGTTTCACCTTATGCAATGGTGGTGTGTTGTATGGCAGGAGAGAGAAAAGAAAGAAGAAGAGGAACGAATAAGAATGGAAAATATCATGACTGGAAATCCTTTACTCAGTGCACAGAACAATTTCAAAGTGAAGAGGAGGTATTCAGTGGTGATGATAAAATTATGACATTGGCAGTGAATTTCTCTAATTCAAGTGTTTGGCTTATTTGTATGCATTGTTTGTTTATTCTTTAAAATCACTATATCCATTGTGGAACCTAACTTTATCATGTTGGTTTTTCATATATTAAGATGGGACGATGATGTTGTATTCAAGAACTGTGCAAAAGGAGAGGATGGAAAAAAGGTGAGATGCATACTCTCAAAATTATTTGTCTCTAGAATTGGCAACACCTGTTTAGTAATTTCCTCCTCTGGTGTACATTTTCCTTTAAATTAACTGAATGAATTTGGTATCTTCAGAATAACACTCCCTCGGTGATGGGGTATTCTACTCATCATCTGTTTTCTGAATTATGGAGAGAGTTATTTGTTGAAAATATTTTTATGACATGGTACACATATAGCCTATGTTCAGTAAGAACATTCAGTAAGTGTACTCATTGATATTAGGGACCTTAAGAAACCACAATGGCGACGGCAACGAGGACATGGAAAAACAAGAGATCTAATTGGCAGAACAACAGCTCAGCACGTGCGTTTTGAAACTTTGTACATTTCTTAGCCGTCCTATGCAAAACAACAACATGAAATTGCCAAAATTTGCATTGTCTGTGAACCGAAACCGCGACGGCAAATTATTTTAACTTCCATTTGGAACTCAACGGCTACTTTATACATCATGCTGAAGTCAAGCCGTAGGGCTGTATGAGACAGTAAGCTCCTGCAGCCATTTTTAAAATTCTAACTAAGAGTAGAAATTCATTTTTTAATCGAAGTCTTCCTTGGTGTCGCCGTCGTGGTTTCTTAAGGTCCCTATTCTCCTCATTGACACACCCTCAAAGTTCTCTTCAAGACAGTGACAGTGAAGTTCAATTGATCTCTTGCTTGAGAGCCTCTGACTTGGGTACAGAGAAATCATGGACTTGACAATTCTCTTCTTTGAATAATTATTGTGTATTATGTTAATAGTTACTGTAGTTATGATTTTTACTTTTGTTCTTGTTTGTCCTTTTATAGGAACAACACTTCATCAACGACACCTTACGTTCAGAATTCCACAAGAAATTCATGCAAAAATATGTAAAATAATGAAAATGAGGTGACTGTTATCAAGACAACTTTGCATACAAATATCTTCTTCTGGTAACAGTAAAATGCTGGGTAGCAACTATTATTAGAGAGAACTTTGCTTTCCAAGAACTGAGAATGCTTTTATTGTAAGTAGGGAGACCTTGTTCATTTATCTCTCATATGCACTCCAGTTCATTTCTCAAGATGGTCTCATCTGATATCCTCACACAGAAGGAGAGCATGTCTGCTTGTGAAGCAGTGTACTAAACTACATTCATTCAACTTACGACCAGTTTTTTCCATCTAATTTCTGATCATCTGATTGATCATAAATTAACCAGTGTTATTTAAGTGTGGTGAATATTTTTCCTGGAGTTTTTTTGCTTTCGCTTGTCTAAGAAACATGTGATAGAAAGTTAGAAAGGGAATGTGAGAATTTGCAAACTTTTTTAATTCTATAGTTTAGAAAATGGTTTTTGGAGTAGTACCTCCCATCATGTGAATACTTAGTCATCTGCTCCAGTCAATCCCTTCTGTAATCTCTTTACATAAAAAAAAACCTGAAGGATCTTAATTCCAGTGAAATAAAAGCATCTTTTGCTGACTTTGCCTACTTCTGTATACATTAACAGTCCTAAAATTTTTATCTTGATGTAACTGGGTCTCACCAAACTTTAAACATATAACTCTTCTTGGCCTTGGAGGAGTACCCACCCTAAACAATCCTTTCATACTCCCTGGGGCCTGTTAATGCCAACTTTCTTGGTTAAGAAGGTGTAGACAAATTATCTCATTCACAAGTTATTAATTTCAAGTCTTTCACCATGGCCAGCTGAAACATGGATGTGCAAGTGTGTTTGTACCAGGAAATGAAAGTCGATCACAAGGAAATCTAGTACCAAACTTGGCAATCAAGTAATCCTTTACACTGCATCACTATGGATATTCTCCATACTGTTCTTCAGTCATTTCTTGGGGCACTAACAAGAATTTGTTGAACAATCAAAAGCTTCTTTAGTAGCAGATCATTTTCTTTATTATTGTGCCCTTAATGTTTGATTTAGGGGTGGTCTGTAGGGAGAAATTAGATGTCAGTTGTTTATAAGGGTTAAGAGCATCTGAGGGACATTACAGTCAAAATTTAAGCCAAAAAAAAAACAGTAAAATACTTTTGAAGTGTTTATTCTATGAATGATGTCAGTTACTTGTAGGAAATGAATATTCTGAGAGCTATTTACAATTTAAAATTTAAGCTATCAGTAGTTAAAGACAATAGCATTACACATTTAAATGGTCCTAACTGTTGCAGTTACATGTAGTATTCTTAGCCATAAAAATTGACTATAAAAACTGGTGCTACATAGATCTTGCCACATACATGTACGCTATGGATATTACAATACCATGACTGTGAATTTGGCACTTGAAAGTAATAATGACTAAATGAACTTGCAAGCTTTGAGAATGTTATCCAGACTTGAGAAAAGAATGAAATTGCCGACTGAAAATGAATAGATAATGTACAAGGTAAATTTATCATAAGGCCCATACAGCCCTGTGTACACTTTTGTTAAAAAAAAAACATAATTGCAAAGTCCCTGTATGAGAACTGATGGTAGTGATATCACAAGTAGGACTGGAAAATGCATAATGACCTTGTAAGAAATAGGCTAAAAGAAAAGTTGCAAGAAAAAAAACCAGCCCCAGTCATACAATAAAACACTTATTGGTTGATATAAGTTAGGCTGAGAGGGAAATATTTGCTCTCGTTCCATACATCATGTTCTTGAGAGAACAATTTCCTATCCAGCCCTACTTCCCAGTCAATAGGTGTATTAACAAAGCATTTTATCCTTCAACACCCAAGAGCTCATTTGCAATCTTCTCTTTCACATTCTACATATTTCCTTTCCATTGCTGATAAAAATATCCATTGGCATTATATCATGATACCAGCCTCTGACCCATAAGTTTGTTACATGTTCATCACTGATGAAAACAGGTGACAGGTTTGACTGAAATCACTTCTATCTATCAACTCTAGCCTGGCCTGCTGCTCAATAAACTGCTTGGTCAGGGAAAACTTGGGACAAGCAAAAAACCCGATAGCTCTTTACCACTCCTATTTACAGCTAATCATATTTACACAACTTGGTTATGACAGATCTACTTCACCAAACTGAAACATCTTGGGGGATTAGTACTTTTAAAAAAAAAGATGGTAAATACAGGGAAACATTTCAAAGCCAGGAATAAAGGCTATGATCAGATGAATGCCATATAGTCCATTCTGGATATGTACATCTCATAAAATCTACCTAACCAACAAGGCCCTCAAGATGAGTCTTTAGAAAACTCAAATCAGCGGTTCCCACAACCGAAAAAAGGCCGGTCATCCCACCAACACCCCTGTTGAGGACCATTCCCAACCAGGTCAAGATCACCAAATAAAATCCACTCATGAATCAACGAGACTACTTATCTTTCACATTCATACATGCAAAATGAGCTGGGAGTTTTATGCAAGACAATACTTCATAAGAACAACCAAAATTTTCACAGATTTGATTTCAACAAGTGCCTTTGTTGGATGATTTTTCAGTCTTGCTTGTACTAGGTATGGGAAAATAAGAGTTTTCCCTCTGACTAGTTCAAAGATGTTGTAATCACTGAAAGTCACTGAACATTTACATTTCACATGGCTATAGCTATTAATTAGAATATTAAAATTTTAAGTGATCACCTCAGATAAAATCTTTGTTTAGAAACTAAACACAGTAACTGAATGGTTGAGAAACTTCAACTGCAACTCATGACAAGGCAAATCAATAATCTGATCTTTTCAAAATCCAACATAGGCACTTGTACGACCTGAAACTACTGCACTCCAAAAGCACAGCTGCATGGGTTTCAACAAGAGCAAAATTAGCTGTTTTTGTCAAGCAAAATCATCTTCTATTTTCCCTGAAATTAAATTAACATTTGAGTAAAGATCAAACTTCCAGTAGAAACCTACTTTGCAGTTTTTTCCCATGTAACTCAAAACTTACTGGAACCCCTACAGCTGTACAGTTCTGTACATTCTACTTATGAATTAACCTGTGCTGAAACTATAAGTACAAGAGCAGTCTGTGCCAATGTCCAAAATCAAAATATTCAACTCAACATAATGGTAAGTTATGGTTAAAATTTCCTTGACACAGGTGTTAGAGGTAGAAAAAATACATGTTGGACCCTAAGGTGATTTGAACACAAAGTTTCAAAATAATTTATCTACAAATTAGAGGGGGAAAAAACATCCACAAACTTAAAGTAAATTTACATGACAATCAAATAATCCTGGAGACCAATCTTGCATATTGTAAGGTTCCAACACTCTTGGAATATATGTTTAGAGTGACTATCAAATTGATTTTTACCATCCTACGATGATGACTACCTAACTCTATATTTGGTCAAACTATCTTATAATAAATGTACAAAATGGCAAGTGTTCTAATATTTATCTATTGCCATTGTGAAAATGGATCTATGTACTCTTATAAAGCTCTAAAATACTGTATGTTCATTTATTTTTGGGATAGAAAAATAAACCTGAGGGTAAAAAATCAATATAGGATGTTAGTAAGAAAAAAGTTTTTTCTACATTTTTTGAGTATCCTCTTTTCTCAAACAGTGGTATGAAGCTTGTACCTAATGATTAGTATGTGAAACACTAAACATAAATCAGACCCTTTCATTTTTCTATTTTTCACTCCCTCATTAACTCAGCAGCTCTTCACTCTGGCTATCTTTTTAAGACTTAAATGTACAAATATACAACCCTTTCCTCTTTTTTCATAAGTGGTATTTAAAAGCTTAGTACACTGATGTTTGGACCTCAGAGGTAAATTCACTATCACGAACCCCTAATCTTAAGATTTCAAAGTTACTTGACTGTTCTACCTAACCATCATACAGCTCTTGGAAATAGATGTACCCCAAAAGGAATCAGGAAAACAAAAATTACAAAATAGAAATAGATACCTAAATGTATCTCTCAACTTGTGCTCTCATTAATCTTGAACAGGAGAAAAGGTGAAACAAGATGGTGAATTCCCTAGTGTTCTTGGGAGGCTTTGGGTTGTTGATGGACCTGCCAGAGGTGATCTTGGGGGAGTAAATTTTGAACGGTACAATGGTTGTCTTGGTAACTCTCCAAAGAGCATTGGAGTAGCAGTTGACGATGATGTCGAGGCATCTGAAGCTGAAGAGCTGCCAGGATCCTCATGAATATTATTTACCTCCTCAAAGTTTATATGCTCTGATTCAACTGGACCGTTTGGAGAGCAGTTGAGTGGTGACACATCACAGAGACGTTTTGATGGACTGACTCCAGGCTCAAAGCCTTCTGATGGCCCTAAATACAAGAAAATTCTGATGTAAAATACTTTGTGCCGTTTAGTCATGATAACAATGTCACTAAATAAAATTTTTTTATAAATACCCCATGGTTAGCAACATCACAATGTGTTAACCTACATTTTCTTTTCAGTGTCAAGGTACTTGGTCTAAAATATACAGGGCTGAGACTTCTACGCCTGCAAATTGGTATAAAAAAATTAATCAACCTTAAGTTACAAATCATGCACAAAATTTAGAAGTGACAAAAAAACAACATCACAACTCTTTCAGCTTACGTGAATGTTGTTCTAGTAGGACTTGGTATAGGACTTGGAGTGAGGCTTCTTGCGTTCCTCATCCCCTGAAAGCAAAAAATAATTGTTTTTTTTTTTTCAAAAATAAAAACTACAGCTAAATTATAGTCACTAGGCTAAGACTAGAATAATTATAGTCCACTTTAAGAGCTCCCCTGGCATACTAACATCTACCCTGCGAGCAGAGCCTTTTCTTCTTCTCTTCTTTTGAACCATCCAAGGGAAAAGGCTCTGCCAACATCCTGTTGTTGCTTTGAAATGCCGAAAGCCCAAAACTCCAGGCTACTCAAGCCGGTTTTGCCCCCAGTCAAACCGGTTTTGGTGCACACGCCTTTGTTTTTCATGTACACAGATGACCAAATCTGCGCCCACAATAGTTCAAGGGGGCCTGGAAAAGGATCAGTTTCTAGGCAACCGCCGCACATGTTCAAACAAGCAACAACAGGATGTTGGCAGAGTCTTTTTCCCTTTTTGATTCGAGGACTGCTCACAGGATAACTAACATCACTCATTTTCTTTTTTTTGACTCGTGCAACAGACTTTGCCAAAAAGAAGAGACTGCTTATAGTCAATATAGTCACTGGTATACATATCCAAGTACAGTCTAGCATAGTTTTTTGTCAGTACATTGGCCAATTTTTCATTCCATATTCAAAACTAGAGAAGGCCGGAAGACCAGCTTTTTGTACTGAATTTGTAGACAGATTACTACAGTTCACTGAGAGTACAAACTATTGGGGCCTTTTGTGAAAATGGATTGTTTTTGACAATAAATATATAACCTTTTGTAAACACTGGTCATCAAATATAATTGCATCATACGTATAATTGCATTGTATCAACAATCCAGTACAGTAGTTTTTTCAAAAATCAAGTGCTCAGTCAAATCTCTGAGAACCTGGAGAATACATTACTTAGAGACACATATCCTGAACATTTTGTCTAGATTACACTTCAGTAGTTTGTTGATGTATTATGACTGTCTCGGTAAGTGACATCATGGAAAGGACTACTGTCATTCAAAAGGACTGACATCAAATACAATCTTGACTCTGATTATGAATTCTGCTCAAACCATCAAAACATCAGCTTCTCTTTTCAGGATAACTCTACCCTGGATAATCAAGCTAAACGATTTGATCATTTATACACTGGTTTAGAAACATTTGAATTGAAATATTATCATAGATTCTGACCCTCTGATTGTTTGTTGGTGACGATGATAACGATGATGGTGATGGGAATGGATGTCTGTGGTCATCAAAGGAGTTGCGTCGTTCATGCATGTCTGCATCATGGTTTTTATCATGATCCTGTAAAGAAGAAGTAAAATAAACATAGTTGTTTTTATGGTTAGAGAAGTCACCCTACAGAAATGTGAAAGCTTTCAAAATGTTGATCAATGATTTAAAGGTTGAACTGTGATTTATCCTCAAGGAGTATCTCTTTTTCTATACTTGTCCTATTTCCTTTTACTGCTTTGCGGAAATGAGAACTTGGATCAGTTACAGACCTTCAATTGTAAAGCCATCAAGCTGTTCAGAATAATCATTACACACTTTTTCTCAGATAATAGGGACTTTACGCAAACGACGACGGCTACGGCAACGAGATCGTGGAAAAACAATAGATCGAATTGGCAGAACAATAGCCCAGCATGTGCGTTTTAAAACTTTGTACATTTCGTAGCCGTCCTTTGCAAAACAACAATGTGAAATCACCAAAATTTGTGTTGTCTGCGAAGTGAAACCGCAGCGACAAATTATTTTAATCTACATTTAGAACTCAACGCTACTTTTATGCGTTATGTTGAGTTTGAGGTCTGGCGCCCTATGAGACGGCAAACACATGCAGCCATTTTCGAAATTCTAACTAAAAGTAGAAACTCATTTTTTAATCGACGCCTTCCGTGGTGTTGCCGTCCTGACTGCTTAAAGTCCCCAATGTTTTTGGTAATGGTAAACAAGACTATTCTGAGGCCCATGCAATGCACAAAGCCTCCAGATTTTAAATTCCCCTCACTACATATGCTATAAATATCAGAGAAAATTATTAAGGAATTATTCAGAGTCAGTTAAGTATTTCATTACTTCAACATGCAATAACACATCAAAATAATAAAGAATGACAAAAAATTTAAAATAAGAATGGATATTCCTAAATAAAAGACTGTCACTTCTCACAAGACTCACCATTAAAGTCATGTGATCATGCATTCCAATTGTAAGAGATAGTTCACTGTGGAAATAAGCAAAACAAATAGTAATAGTAGTTTGCAAAGTATTTCATCTTTTGTCCGAAACTTATAATTAATAAGAAACAGTCATTATTTTCTCTATAGAATTATTCAAATTTAAGAGAAAACTTATGAATCACATGAAAAAAATTTCACATTACCCTCCATTCAAAACTTCTCCTGATCCATAAAGGGATAAAAATCTATAATAAAACTGACTGACTCCTTAAAAAACCCTGCCATGTACAGGTTAAATTGATGCCTAGAGTTATGGCTCTGTGGTATGTAAGGAGACTCTCATCATGAATTTCTAACCAAAACATCCATTATTTTGCAGCAAATATCATCATGTGTGAGACAAAATTAGTTTTTCGATAATTTTTTCATTTTATTAATACTTTCACAAATGACTCATAATTTCAGAATCAGGTACTAGTAATTTCGGAGAAAAAAGTTCAGAGCCAAGGAGGCAGAAAATTGATGCTGCAGTGAAATTCTGGATATGTTAGACACAATGTTGTGCCAATGCACTCAATTAGATTTGCACCCAGGTAGTCTGGTCTACAGAGAGGAATTAAAAAACTTTAAACAGGATATAAATATTTTATGAAAATTGAAGACGTTAATTGCTTGTCAAATGTATGTGAAATGATTTCAGTAATATAAACTTTATTTCAAAAGACTATAATTGTTATGGATTTTTTAGTAATTTGAAGCTTTAGATATTTTGTTAGAAATAACGAACGATGTGTCTGACTTCCATCAGGTACGACTTGGTAGCATTTAAGGTAAATACAGTGTAAATGAAAATTAACCAAGGGCAATATCTAAGAATGTCACAAAATAAATCTTATGGGAATATTCTACTTTCTGGCTACTGAAATTCAAAAGACGTCTAGCGTAACAATAGAACAGACAGAACGAAAAGTCGCCGGATTGTAAATACTTCTACTAAGTTTGCTGTTATCTTAAATTCCACTCTAATCTCGCGTAAGTCAAGCGTGATCATCGATCTAACACAAATACAGCATACAAACAAGCCCGTCAGTAACGATGTAGAAAAAAATGCTCAGAAGAGAAGTACGAATCTCCTCATGCGAAGTTATCACATCTATAAAAATAAGAATGAATGAAAACAAATTATAACAGTTTAGCTGCCAAGCATTTACTTACTGTGCGACTTACCTTTCAATTTGTCTCTCCCGACTTGCCTCGTCCATACTTTCTAGCTCTTCCTATGAAAGTTACAATGAAATACAATAATTTTTCTCCTTACCTTATCACGATTAAGGGCTCAACCAAAGCCTTTTTGATAGCATTATAAATGCTTGAAGATACAGCATCATTTACAGAGAATGTACTAATTTAGAACTCAGCATGAATTGATAACAAGACGAAGTACAAAGTCGTTACAAGAAGTTATTCTACAGAACAAAAAAAAAATAAAATAAAATATACCCTTTTGATCTGTGCTATTCTTGATGCAGGAGATCCCTGAAAAATAATTACAGCAGAAGAGAACACACAGCTGCTTAGAACTGCAAAATGTAGCCCAAAATAGGAAATTCTTTCTTGACATTTTTCGCGGAATTTTTACTTACAATGTTCACAGCCATTTGACTCGTCGAAAATCGACGCTGCCTTGCAGTCTGCAGTGGCTGAAATATAGGAATGGCCTCACTCACTACAGCAGCGCTCACATTAGGAGCTGAATTTGATCTTCGTAGGGTACTTGAAGGTAAATGGCCTAAGTCATCGGTTTCCATTGCATTAGCCGCCATATTTGCTTTACGGCTATCACAGACAACATCTGGAAGCGCGCAAGGGATTGTTCCGGTTTGGCGCTTCCGCTCGTGCCAGTCTCCATTTCCTGTGCATTTTCCAAGGTGGAGGAAATCGACTAAGCTAAAACATCATGAAAAATGCAAATCTAAAGCAGGAGACCGCTTTATTTCCTATGCTACCTGAAGTTATTATGTCCACAGTGTTAACGTAGCCTCAACCTACAAATATACGCACTTATTGCTCACTAAAGGGATACCTTTGCTTGTCCGCAATTGGTTAAACTTGTCATGTGACCGTTATTCTTCGGCTTATTTCCAAATTATCTTTGTCTCTTTTTCAAAGCGAGTCCTGGTGCTCATCATTTAACTCACTTTCATATGAATGATTTAGCATCAGGCCGTGTTTTGAAAGAGTCCAAAAGTAAAGAAAGATGTTTTCTGTCTTTGTCACGAGCGTGGGAAGGTCTGTGTATGAAAAATAATGCAGTCATAACCCATCGTTACCCGTTACTTTACTGATTCATTTCCATCATTTGGCTGAAAAATCGGAAATCATTCAGTATCATCAAGTATCCTTGGCCACCAATCCTCGTCACTAAAAATCATACTTAGGGCCGACGTTAGACATCATCTGCCGTCACTGAACATCACTATCCACCATCCTAAGGCATCGTTGCCATTAATCAACATCATACGCTGTTACAACAAATCTATCACCGTATATATGCACGATCCTCGCAGTAAAGCACTATTTAAGCAATAGTGAAAATCAGGCCTAAAAAATTTCAGGCGTGTACGGGATTCGAACCACTGACCTCTGCGATACTAGTGCAGCATTCTACCAATTGAGCTAACAAACCAACTGGTAGAGCGCTGCACTAGTATCGCAGAGGTCAGTGGTTCGAATCCCGTACAGGCCCGATTTTCACTATTGCTTAAATAGTGCTTTACTGCGAGGATTTTGCACATTTACGTTTCATAACCGTAGTTAAGATATATGTCTTTCATATAATCGTTGTGTTTAAATCTATCACCGTTGTTGAATATCATTCACCATCATTTGACTTGATCTGCCGTCACTACACATTGTTTACAGTCAGTAGACATCATTTACCTTCACTTGCTTCCTTGGACAGTGTCTTTTATGTCTATTCTTTCATCTTTCATCGTGTACTAAAAACTAATACACGTCATTAAGTTGAAGAAAGACTAATGACAGGGAGGGAATTTCTAAGGATGGCAAAGAAAGTGACGGGAATAATGTCTATTGATGGGAATCATGCATCTAGGAGGGAGTGGTGTCTGAAGACAGGAGTGATACCCTGGTCTGATGATGGGGAACGCTACAAATGACAAGGTAGTCTCCCTTGCAGCCCTTTCCGGCGTCGTCACGCAAGCGAAAACTCCCTCACCAACGGCTGCTCACATTCGAACAACATTCCTTTCCCATTGTAATGTGATACAATGAATATATGAAGTTCATATATTTTGAACTGCGGTACTAGATAAGTATGATGCACGATCCTCGTATAGCGCTCTCTACTACGAGGATCGTGCATCATACGTACAACTCAGATACAATGAAATATATGAAGTTCATATATTTTGAACTGCGGTATTAGATACGTATGATGCAGTTCAAATACCGCAGTTCAAAATATATGAACTTCATATATTTCATTGTATCTGATTTATCACTTTCACGGGTTTATTACGAATCAACTTAACGGCCTGCTCCTAGTTGGCTTGTTGGCTCAATTGGTAGAGCGCTGCACTAGTATCGCAGAGGTCAGTGGTTCGAATCCCGTACAGGCCTGATTTTCGCTATTGCTTAAATAGCGCTATCTACTGCGAGGATCGTGCATCATACGTATCTAATACCGCAGTTCAAAATATATGAACTTCATATATTTCATTGTATCTGATTTATCACTTTCACGGGTTTATTACGAATCAACTTAACGGCCTGCTCCCAGTTGGCTTGTTGGCTCAATTGGTAGAGCGCTGCACTAGTATCGCAGAGGTCAGTGGTTCGAATCCCGTACAGGCCTGATTTTTTTCAGGACTGATTTTCGCTATTGCTTAAATAGCGCTATCTACTGCGAGGATCGTGCATCATACGTATACGTACCATTGTGAAGTGTTATCCAATTAAAATAAACTTATTGTCTGACAAACAACCAATGAACACGCGATATTTTCATTCCCGCGAATTCACAGGAAGCGTGTTAGCGTTAGTTTCTAAAGATGGAATGCGATGTTATCGAAACTCCGAAGAAAATATCAGATAATGATCGCTGTTTTGTTTGCTCTTCTGCTGTTTCTAAAATCTGTTTATTTGGGAGAAGTGCTTGGAATTTTCCTGAGATGATAAAGGCTTGTATCGATGTTGACCTCTACAGTTATTCGAACTCAAGAGAGCGACCAATTTGTCGCGAGTGCTTCAAGCTTCTAATAAAGTTCTTCTCTAAAGTTCTTCTATAATTACTGTTATGGCTTCTTTCTGATGCAAATTCAAGCTCTCAATACCAAAAGCATCTCACACTGAGTCGAAAGCGTCTTCAAGAGATGTCATTTTGTCAGTTTCAACGCTCAGATAATACGAACTCTGTGATTGGTTTGATTATTGAGGCGTGAACGCTTTCCAGAATATGGTAAGTAAATGCTGATTGGCCAATTTCCGGAAAGGAATGTTGTTCGAATGTGAGCAGCCATTGGTGGGGGAGTATTCGCTTGCGTGACGACGCCGGAAAGGGCTGTAAGAGAGACTAATGACAAGGCCGGAGAGAATAAAATCAAGGGACCGTAGTGAAGATGCTGCCGAGACCAAAACATTGCAGACTGCAAGTGGTCATACTACATAGGACACCATTTAACGCGACACGATAAATTCCAAAATGAAAGTCAAAATGAAGATATAGGCATGTCGTTGTCTTGTTACGTTTTCTGCACAATACGCAAAGTCCCTGTTTGTTACTGTCAGGGGAAATGCCTCAGAAGTAGGCCAAAGGAAGCGTTTTCATCAAAACAAAAAAAAAACAAAATCAAACCAAAAAAAAAAATGCCGACGCCAACTATCAACTTCGCGCCAAAGGCTGCAAAGAATGATGAACTAGAAATCAAACGGTATCAATTCGATTAAGAAACATCTACAAGTACTATTAGATTTTAAGCATTTTTTTTTCTTTTTGACCCCTTTATTGCAAAAAAAATTATCTTTAGTAAGTGCATACTGTAGAAAATAACTACACACGAAATCGCAGCTACTAAGATTAGCCCTAAAAGGCATATGAACGATTTAAGATGACAAAACGTTTCCATTAAATGGTTAGAAACCAGCCACTAACACCTAGTTTTGAACGTCGTTCGACCAGTGAGCATGCAAGACAAGTTCTCCCTGACTTTTAAGTTTTGTATATGTACAAATGGTACAGCCTCTTCATCGCACAAAGTTACTACCTCATCGACGTTCTTTAAAAAATGCAAATGATCTCTTAATCGACCTTCTCGCAGCCGCTCGCCTTGCAAATGCGGGTGTAGTGAAATGTTCTAAAGAACATGTTTTTGATATTACTTTAGTACATCAGCGAGCCTACCTAATGATGTATGTTCTCAGTCTTTGCGATCTTTCGTTGTTTAAGCTTGAGTCCTCTTTCTTTGAGGGTTATAAAGATAAACTTGTGGCTCCTCTCTTGTTACACTTAATTTTCAGAAGAATTACTACCGAAAAAAGCCAAATTGCACTTAAAGATTGCCATGCGTGACAGCCGGCTTACGCGACCTCCTTAAGTACTTTTGTGTTCTTTTAATATCGAAAAAATTCCCTTAAATTACATCTAATTTATTAGTTCAAATTCCAGTCGAAGAAATATCAAGCACTACCTCGTCTTTCTTACATCCTATCGTAAACAATATTCTACTCCTTAGACACGTCGTCTCTATTCCTGCGATCATCGAAATTTTCACGGTCTTCTTCATCCATTTCGGTATCACCCATCTGATTTTCAGTTTCGTTTTAGTCTTCTACAAGTGGTTCTTCCTTGGTTAAGAGAGTCTTCTCTGTATCGCCTGCGGAATCAATCGCTTGATCATCAGCCGTTTCTTCGATAATCTCTTGATGTCCTTCCCCTGACTGATATTCACTTTCAAGTCCACCTCGCTTTGAGGAACCAAAGGTGACTAAAAATCCCGAGCTTGGACTCGATGTTTGGTTCGAACTACCAAAAGTGAAAAATGGTTTCGTATCACCCTCTTGACTTGATACACCGAAGCCATACGTAAAGCTCCCGCCGGAGGATGAGGCGCCAGATCCAAATAGGAACGACGATTTGGCTTCCTTCTTTTGGCCTTGACTTGGTTCTGCTCCTGGTTTAATACTTCCACAAGCTGCACACGCTACTTTATCGCTGTCGTTGTTTACCATACAGACAGCACATTCCCACGATCCTTCAGCAGGTTTAAACTTGGACACAAGATCTTCTTTGGCATCTATGGTCTTGGGTTCTATGTGTGGTTTCACTGGTGTCGGGTTCTTTAGCATTTCGAGACATTCTTCAAACTTCTCCTTGTACTGCTTGGCTGTCTCTTCTGATTTAAATCTCACGGCAAGTTGCTCAGCTCTACATTCCCCCTCTGAAAAGTCTGCCATTGTGCTCCACACCCACGATCTATTTGAACCTGCATTAGGCTGTAGTTTCATTTCGGAGGTTATCTGATGATTGGCGCAAACTTTCAGCACTTGATCCCGCCGCATCAGAACTCTTAGCTTTCCACTCTGCTTATTTTTCAAAAGCTTTATTTCCCCAACTCCTCGCTCTTTCCACTGTTTCTCCTCTGCCACAAAACGATATAGCTTTGCCCTCTGTGAGAACATCACTTCTTCATCCTCTTCCCCTGTCTTAACATCGATCTTTTCAGGTAGAGGGATTATCGGCTCAAAGTGTGGACCCTCGTGGTCCTCTTCCGTTGTCGACTCAACACGGTCTTCCGAAGATGGGGATGAGAATAGTTTGGTGCCTGATCCCGGAAACCCAAAAGCAGAATTACCAGATTTTGGTTTCTGCCCAAACGGACTGTTAGTCAGAGACGAATTGGCTATTGACTGGAATGACAATGATGATACGTTGGGAGAACCAAACAGAAACTTTAGCTCCTCGTTTGGCAAAGTTTCTTTTGTGTCTTGCAGGGCAAGGGCAGAGTCCTTGTCACTGTAGCAGAAAAAGAAGAAAATGTCTGGTGGATTTTTGGATCGAAACTTTCGATAATAATTACACTTGAATCAGTTATGAATACATGTACCTTCGATTTTGGAAGTATAACGGGTAAACGTGTCCTATATGTTCTATTTAGGCTATTTTGTGCTTAAAAAACAAAAACAAAAACAAAAAACTATTATAATCTCTTAAGAATCGGACCTAGATTCCCGTTCCTGCGTCCCATGTATCAGCCTTTATCCTCATGCGTGTCCCAAAGGTGGAGCAAGATCATAGATGGGAAAAAAACCTTGTAAAAAACAGAATTCACTTCGAACACTGCATTTGAAATATCCCTCAGTTTACCCAGTCCATTTATTTCGGAAATTCTTCAGTTACTAGAATACGATCTCAACATGATGTCAAACACAACTCGCACAACTGACCTTTCTAGGCTCGATGTATTCTCTTCTGTGCTGCTTTTATCCACTCGAGCTTCTTCTTTGACATCTACCCCTTCTTTAATAATCTGCTTTAGATCATCTTTGTTCTCATCAGTTCCTTTACTGCTTGCTGAGTCAATCAAGGAACTAGCTTTAGGATCTTTGTTGGTTTGCAGTTCACCCAACTTTCCTCCTTGACCTAAGGCGCCAAACCTAAATGGAACTTCAGAGCTTGGAATGGAAGTCTGGTTCTGGCTGCCAAAAGTGAAAACTGGTTTTGGATCGCCTTGAGCGCTTCCACTAGAGCCGAATGAGAAGACTACCCCAGATGACGAGGCGCCAAACCCGAATGGAAAAAGTGATTTTGAGTATTGCCTTTGTTCTTTAATGGCTTCTGCTCCTGGCTTTACACTTCCACAAGCTGCACATTCGACCTTATCACTGTTGTTGTTCACCATACAGATCTCACACTCCCAGGATCCTTCGGCAGGTTTAAACTTCGTCATGATGTCTTTCCCGGCATCTTCATTTTTTCCCTCTTCTTTGGTCAGGTTGGCTGATGTTTGGTTTTTCGAAATTTCTTGGTGTTTGTGGTCATCTTTGGAGTCATCAGCTTCTTCATCAGGCCTTTGTTCATTTGATAAGGAGAGACTGTTATTGGAGTCCTCTGTATGCTGCTCACTCCCAGGCTCTCCTTGCTTTGAGGAACCAAAGGTGACTGAAAATCCCGAGCTTGGACTCGATGTTTGGTTCGAACTACCAAAAGTGAAAACTGGTTTCGTATCACTCTCTTGACTTGATACACCGAAGCCATACGTTAAACTCCCGCCGGAGGATGAGGCTCCAGATCCAAATAGGAACGACGATTTGGCTTCTTTCTTTTGGCCTTGACTTGGTTCTACTCCTGGTTTAATACTTCCACACGCTGAACGCGCTACTTTATCACTGTCGTTGTTTACCATACAGACAGTACATTCCCACGATCCTTCGGGAGGTTTAAACTTCGTCATGATGTCTTTCCCGGCATCTTCATTTTTTCCCTCTTCTTTGGTCAGGTTGGCTGATGTTTGGTTTTTCGAAATTTCTTGGGGTTTGTGGTCATCTTTGGAGTCATCAACTTCTTCATCAGGCCTTTGTTCATTTGATAAGGAGAGACTGTTATTAGAGTCCTCTGTCTGCTGCTCACTCCCAGGTCCTCCTTGCTTTGAGGAACCAAAGGTGACTGAAAATCCCGAGCTTGGACTCGATGTTTGGTTCGAACTACCAAAAGTGAAAACTGGTTTCGTATCACCCTCTTGACTTGATACACCGAAGCCATACGTAAAGCTCCCGCCTGAGGATGAGGCTCCAGATCCAAATAGGAACGACGATTTGGCTTCCTTCTTTTGGCCTTGACTTGGTTTTGCTCCTGGTTTAATACTTCCACAAGCTGCACACGCTACTTTATCACTATCGTTGTTTACCATACAGACCGTACATTCCCACGATCCTTCAGCAGGTTTAAACTTGGACACAAGATCTTCTTTGGCATCTATGGTTTTGGGTTCTATGTGTGGTTTCACTGGTGTCGGGTTCTTTAGCATTTCGAGACATTCTTCAAACTTCTCCTTGTACTGCTTGGCTGTCTCTTCTGATTTAAATCTCACAGCAAGTCGCTCAGCTCTACATTCCCCCTCTGAAAAGTCTGCCATTGTGCTCCACACCCACGATCTATCTGAACCTGCATTGGGCTGTAGTTTCATGTCAGCGGTTATCTGGTGATTTGCACATATTTTAAGCACCTGATCCCGCCGCATCAGAACTCTCATCTTTCCACTTTGTCTATTTTTCAAAAGCTTTATATCCCCAACTCCTCGCTCTTTCCACTGCTTGTTCTCAGCAACAAAACGATATAGCTTGGCTCGGTGAGAAAACATTACCTCATCATCCTCTTCACCAGTTTTGACATCAATCTTTTCGGGAAGAGGAATAATCGGCTCAAAATGTGGTCCATCGTGGTTATCATCACCTGTTTCATCATCTTCGTCTGCATTTTTGGAGGCAAACAGTTGTGACCCAGCTCCTGAAAATCCACCTTTAATATTCTGTTCAAAAGGACTGCTGCCCAGTGAAGAAGCAACAATGGATTGGAAGGTCAAACACGACACACTTGCAGAGCCGAAAAGAAAGCCTGTCTCGTTGGAGGTCGAGGTGGAACTTTCCTGAGGATTGGGATCACTTGTTGGTTGATCCGACTGCCTGTTAATTCAACATAGCAATGTGTTACGTGACTCCATCAATTTGAATATATGAAAATCATATATGTGTACTGCGGTTTCATGAGGTATGAAAGCGATCCTTGCAGTAATAAACCCTTCTTATGTAGTAGTGAAAATAAGGCCTCAAAAAAAATTAAGGCCCGTACGGTAGTTGAACCCATTACTTCTGCGATACCGATGCAGTGCTCTACCAAGCAAACTAACAAGCCAACTTGGACTTGTTAGCTCAGTTGCTGGAGCACTGCTCCGGTATCGCAGTGGTCGTGGGTTCAACTACCGTACGGACCTGAATTTTTTCAGGCCTTATTTCCACTACTTCATAAGTAGGGTTTATTACTGCGACGATCGCTTTCATGTTACGTGACGTTTAGACATATATACATCCACATAACTTGAAAAGATCGAGATATCGATTTCATATATGTATGTGCATTCCACTGCACCAACGAAGGATTACCCACCTGGCGACCGTCTCCGACACATCAGAGCTGATTTCAGGCGACGAGTTTTCATATCCAAAGAAGTTACTTGGCAATTGAAGCCGTTTGGCTTTCTCCTTTTGATCAGCCGTCACTCCTTTCTCAAAGAATATCATGATATCTTCTCCAGGTTCCTCTGACGCTCGTGTGTCAGGAGGTTTGCTTTCTGGTTTTGATGAAGACAGACCCTTCTCTGGTTTAGATACAAGCAACTGTGCAGCACTGTCGAAGGTTTCTTTGAATTTAGTAGCAACTTCACTTGTTCTAAACCTTGCAGCTAAAGTCTCTGCTGTGGCTTCTTCTTCCGAGAAGTCAGCAAGTGTTGTCCAGAGCCATGCCTTATCGGAGTTTGGAAAAGGCTTCAGTATCATATCCGTAGAAATCACGTGGTTAGCACAGAGTTTCAAGACATGTTCACGCCTCATTAAAATCCTGTTTTTATTAGATTTCGAGTCACAGAGTATCTTGATATCGCCAACACCTCTTTCTTTCCACTGCGATGTATCACCGTCATACCTGAACAATTTACAACGTTCACAGAAAAGCACCTCTTGACCTTCTTCTCCTGTTCGGCATTCCACCTTATCAGGAAGTGGTATTAGGGGCTCGAAATACGGACCATCATCTTCTCCACGGCCAGGACTCTCAGGAGATGACGGCGTCGTAGGTGATGATGGTGATTTAGGTTTGCGAGATGGTGACCCAGGTAAAACTGTCAAACTGAAGGTGAACTTCACAGGTGTTGTTCCACCAAACGGAAGACTACTGGGTAAGTTACTCTTTTCAGGTGTCGTTGCAGGCTTTTGCAGCAAGATACTTCCTTGCTTACTAGGAGAAGATGTCTTCCTTGGAGACAGGTAAATTTCATCTTCTTTTTCTTCATTTGGATCTCCACGTCCAATAGTAAAGAGTTTCGAGCTAGCCAGTGCCAGGCCACCAGGTGATTGGATAGTGAATGAAGCTTGAGAAGGCTCCTTTATTACGTCCTGAGCAGTGTTTGCTGCTTCTGATTGAAGGACCGCAGCATTCGACACTGGTCCTGAAGATTTCAAATTTTCTTCCTTGGCTTTGGACATTGTTCCCTGAGGTTCTGTTGCAGTCTTACCAAAGTTACATGCAATGCATTGTAAATGTTCGGCATTGTTATCAACGTCACACACTTCACATATCCACGAACCTGGAGCAGGAGCAAACCTCGACAAAAATTGCTTATAAAGTGCACAACCAGTTCCTTGTTCATTACCAGCTGCCTCCTTTGCAGGGCTAGTTTCTAAGGGTAATGTCTCTTTGAGGTCATCAAATACTTCCTTGAACTTTCCAGCAATTTCTTCAGACTTAAACCTAATGGCGAGCCTCTCTGGTTTCGCCTCACCCTCGGTATAATCGGCTGGAGTGAACCACATCCAAGAACGATCTGATCCAACATTGGGTTTGAGTTCCATCCCAGCACTGATGTAATGATTGGCACACAATTTTTTTATCTGCTCCCGTCTCATGAGCACTCTTCCTTGACCAGACTTTGGATGCTGTAAGAGCTTCATTTCTCCAAGCCCTCGTTCTTTCCATTGACTAGAATCACTGTCAAAGCGGTATAGCTTGCCTCGCTCGCAAAACAGCACATCTAAACCTTCTTCACCTGTCACAACATGAATTTCATCTGGAAGAGCAATGATTGGCTCAAAGTGAAGTTTATCGTCATCTTGCCCTTCGACGTCTTCACTAGTCTCAGCAAATAACTCTTTACCAGCTCCTTGAAATGGTTTAAAGCTCTCTCTTTCCTGAGTCATGGAAAATGCATCGTCTTCTTTGGGCTTTAGAGATGAAAATGTCAGTTGACCAACCGCAGAGGACTCTCCAAACACATGTGAGGTGGGTATACTTAGTTTTGGCCTTAGATCACCATCTTTAGATCTGGGCTCAGTGCCCTTTGCTTCATTCTCGTTCTTTGATATCATAGGCTCTTTTGATATCCCATAACCATAGCATCCACTGCAAGGTGTGTGTTTAGTATAATTGAAGAAATTTACCGGTAGACAAAGGCGACATGCTTTCTCACGATCACCTATTGTGGCACGAACTTCATAAACGAGAACACAGTCTTCGTCTTGCTTTTTTGTTGCCTTAAGTGGACTCTTAGCTGTCAAAAAACGTCTCCCAGTCACGTGAGAAGGAAGAGTGGCAGGCCCAATGTTCTCTGATGGGACGGAATGAATCGGAACTGGTTTCACTGGGGTCGTTACCACATTTCCTTTACCAGATTGAAACTGTACCTGCACTTGAGATGGTTGCATGGCTGGCATTCTCGAGGGAGACTTATCTAATTCATCCTCTTCATCGTCGGTGGCAGAGTAACTTATGGTTTCATCGTCAGAATCTTCCGTGTCATCAATGTATTTAACATCATCATCATCATGATTATGGTCATATTCTTCTGCTACAAACGATGTAGGCACGGTTGTGCCATGCAAGGAAAACTCCTCTCCTGGCTCGTCAACAACATAAGGTGTAAAGTCATAGCCTCCGGCTGGGGAGTCTGGAGTAACTAATTCTTGCTGTTCTTTTGCAGCAGCAAGGCGTCGAAGTAACTCACTGCTAGAAAAGTCCATGTCGGGTCTGCTACTTAAAGTAAATGCCCCTTGCATCTGAGAATGTGTAAACGGTTGAGGGAACATTTCTGGCGTCTGTGGAGTACCCTTAAGTTGTGATTTGGCAGGATCCGAGAGCGGCCCTGTTCCCCGGTGCCACAAATTAGCTCCACCGAGAGGTGGAAGGGACTGAAGTTGACCAAACTGAAAGGTACCAGTGGGTTGTTGCCAAAACAATTTCTGCTCGGAAATTCCTAGATTGGTGGTGGGCGTACTAAATGAAAACGGAGGATAAGTTTGACCCTGCAAAGCATGCTCTAAAACATTTAGTGGCACTTGACTGTCCCCCTCATTTTTCTCGCCTAATTGAGGATCCGCCTGTGTATCAGATGCAGATAAATCTGGATCAAAAGATGGGGACTTCCCAGTATTAAAGGAACCAAATGGCACGCCGGGATCAGCCAGTTGTGGTGTCCCACCAAACACAGACGTTTCGGTAGACAACAGAGTGTTTTCAAAGGCAGCTTTCTCTGTTGTCGACAAGGAAGGAAATGATGCTCCAGCCATGCCTGACGAGCCAAAAGTGAAGGCAGGGGAGTTTGATTTGTCTGCATTAGCAGGGACTCCAAAGGGCGCCAACACAAATGGCTGAGTCATTGGAGGCTTTGTCCCTGCTGGCAGAGTGGAGGATACACCAGACACTTGAATTGGTACAGCACCTTCTTCGGACTCAGATGCCTTGTTATGAGTTGTTCCGTCTGATGAAGTACCAAACACAAATGGCGAACTACTTGAACTTGTCTTCTCTATTCTGGTACCATTTTCTCTGAGTGAAAAGCTAATTGGCAAACTGCTCGAGGCTGTATTCAGCGTTTGCACGCCGCTCTTTCCAAAGTCAACTTGCGACCCGGTAGAACTAGTATGAATAATTTTGTTAGCATCTTTTCCTATTGAAAAACTAAAAGAGGAGCTGATTGAGGAACCATCCGATGTTTCAAGACCACTATTCACAACGGCAAATGTTGTTCCTGCATCGACATTTGTAACTAAAGATGGGCCTTCAGATGAAGGTTTTCCTTGCAAACCAAGTGGTGGTGAACTACTTGGTGTTGCTCCACTCGAAAATTGAAAACCAGACTTGGAAGCCTCAGGGCGGGAGACAGCTGCATTTACTCCTGACAACTTGGCAGCTCCACAGGCGATGCACACACTTGTATGTTCTTCATTGGAAATTAAACACACAGAGCATGACCAAGAGCCAGGTTTTGCAGCAAATTTACCCATGAGGGCGGAAGTCTTCTTGTTTGTGGATTGTGCCGTTTTATGTACGTTAGAAGTATCTTTCTTTGGTAAATTTTGACAGTACTCAAACTTCTTCTTGAACAATAGGAACTCATCTTGGGTTTTGAACCTCACTGCCAATTGCTCTTGCTTCTCAATCTCCTCTGAATAATCAGCAAAAGTATTCCAAATCCACGCATTGGTCGTGCCTTTCTTTTCTGTTAATTTCATATCATTTGTGATGAAGTGATTAGCACAAATCTTATGGATTGCCTCGCGTCTCATCAATATTCGACTACGTCCCTTCTCTGAGTTATACAGAATCTTTAATATGCCAATACCGCGCTCTTTCCAAGCAGATACATCTTTGTCATAGCGATACAGCTTGGCTCTGCTACTGAACATGACCTCTTCATCTTCCTCTCCAGTTTGTACTTCAACTCGTTCAGGGAGGGGTATGAGTGGCTCAAAATGAACATCTTCAGTGTATGATGTAGAGGAATCATGTCTTGACCTTCCAGGCGATACAGGTGAAGTCACAAGCTCCTCAGCCTGCTCTACTCGCTTTTCTGGGTTGTTGCTTGCGCTTAACCCAGCAAAGAAACTTGAATCAATTTTTAATGGTCCCTTGATCCGAGGCGAAGTAAGAGGTTTTCCGCTTTTCGTTGCAGACATATGCTTTGTACCAGCCGGCGTGGATTCGAACAAAGGTTTACTCTGATCTCTTGGACTTGGATAAAGTGAAGTGGCATCAGGAAATGAAAGATATCCATAACTTGACGCCTGTATTATGTTCAATTGTTTCTAAAGGAAAAAAAAATTGTGTATTTGATTTTCATAGCGCGTGACGAAGATAGTACGTTTAGATTTTACACTCCTTCCATCTTTATTTAAAAATACGTTTTATAAGGCAAGAATATTATCAACGACAAACTCAATAACGTGAGAGCTTTTTGCACTAACCTGCAAAAGTTGTATTTGCTCAGACATGCTGTTCATGGCCTCATCTCTAATGGCCATTTGTTCTTGCAGGTAGCCATTATTGAGAGTCACTTCACTCAGTTTAGCAATCAGATCTTTTGTGCTGGCGTCATGTGGCTAAAGAAAAATTGAGGGGAAAAAAGTCTCCCTTCAAATCAAAAAGTAAATAATAGAAACATTTGGAATAACCGAGTTTGCCTTGCAGTGCTGCAAATAGCCCACAGCCTTAAAACCAGTTGCCCAGGGAATTCTTTAGAGGACTGTTTTACATGACTGTATTTTATCATTTAAAAACCTCAGCAAAGTCATGGAAGAAGTCGTTGTCTGTTGGTCAAATGCAGGTCTGGTTCATGAAAACTCACCGTTCAGTTCTGCTATAATAAGTTCTCTTTGTTACTAAGCAAAGATTATTTTCTGTCTCCAGGACATTCAAGAGGGAAATATGAATCAAATCCATTTCATCTTCAAAGAAGAATGAAACTCTTACCTGATCCAACCAGAAATTGTCATCGGATTCTTGTACCTCTGATGCATTAGTTGAGCTACGCCGGCTTCCCGGATAAGACGAACTTTGATGACTGTCCAGACGTTGGCCTAAAAAAAAGGAAATTCGTCTGTGCTCTTTTTCAATGTACCTTTTTAAAGAAATACTCACTGTCACGGATAAGTATTGTTTTGAGACTATCCTACTGTGTTATGTCCAATGCTTTGCCCTAAATTTCCTGGATTGTAGCTTTCCTTGTAGCTAGCATGTAGTATTTTTCGGAAGACAATTTTATATTTTTATACTTTACAGAACTATCAAAAACTCTGTTCAGGTCACTATACATAGGATTTCCAATGAAGAATTTAGTATTTACATTAAACAATCCTTACTAGATTTTTAAAGTAAAATAAACAATCTGACGGTAAGACTTCCTCAAATGCGCTAGGGGCCTGGAAAGTAACAGAAAGAAGACAGGATAGGTGGGGGGACAAAATGTCCGTTAAGACCACGTGATACTGAGGAACGGGAGTGAAGGGTTCCATTTTTGCAAAATTGTGCCAGGCTACCTGATGCTGGCTTAGACTGTAAAACTCCGGTTTTCATCAAGCTCTCTATTTCTGTAAGCTCATCCATGACAGCCTTTCGACCAATCTAGGGAGAGAGAATATCAATATTAACATTTCCAAATGAGTGGTAGTATCACCAATATTACTTATTTTGATCTTGTCCTGAACGCAAGCTCTGTTTGAGGAAATACCATACAAAGGGTTTGTGGAGATCATCTTATTTAATTTATCGACTCAATTGACAAGTGACAATGAATCCCCAACTTGAAAACATGTCACCATTTATGTTATATCAAGTAAAACAAATAGGAAGTCCAGTAACTATGGCAGAGCATCGATGCGTGGAATCCGAACGTCTGAGGTTCGATTACTAAAGGAAAATCAAATTTTTTCCGCTGCCTCACGCTTGTGAGAAGACGAAAAACATCACCCTTTCTGTCAAGTTATCACACACTTAAACTCTTAGAAAGTGACGAAAGTGGAAATCTAAATCGACAGTTTTTCCATAAGACACCGGTACATGGATGTGCACCTTTCAGTCTAAAATAAATAGTGTAATAATTGGTTCAAACATACATCAGAGGAATTAGCCATCTTTAGGTAAGACTGAAGTAATTCTCGTGCTTTTCGCAGATTTTGGTAATACTCCTGGGATGGTAGAGTGGATTCCGCCTCGGATTCCTCAGTTGCTGCACACTGCTCAACATGTGCAAGGTATTTGTAACCCTAGAAACAAAACCAAATGACTTTGAAGTCAATAACAATCCAAAAACTACCCTTGAAGATAATGGCATGGAAGCAACGATTTCCATCTTTACCTCTATTGTATTTTAAAATATCTCATCCTATTTTACTACTTGGCCGTCAAACATTCCTTTTAAAGAACGTCGAAAAGAATTTGGATGTGCCAGTCAACATCATGGATGATCCTTTACGGGCCAGTCTAGTGATCTTCCTGAGAGGCACTGCTAGCACTTCTGCTGGCTATACAAATTGAAACGCACAAAACAGACTTCTCCTTGTCTCTCTTACCTGTGCAAGATTGTACAGCCCTGGAGGTGTTTTGACCTGTTCAAAGAGTTCCATGGCTTCAAAGATCTTCCCTTCCTTCAAAAGGCCACCTCCTATTGCCAATCGCACAGACTGACACTGTGTCTTCAAATCATCTTCCTGTAGATAAAGTGACAGAAACTTTTAGCTGTAAGATAATCAAGCCACATGGAATGAATCATTTCCCTCCACTCACCTCTAGTTCATCAAACACATGAAGAAATAAGGGATTCCCACAATATGGTATGCTCTCATTCCTATGGAAAACAAGTAGCCATCGATCAACCACAAAATCAATTTATCAGTCAAAGAAGGTAATTTTGGTTTTATGAACTGAGTTAATAATGTAAAGGTGTAGTCTGATCGTCCGGGTGAGTGTAGTCCTGAGAAGGACTGTTGTCGGTGGCAGTGACTGACGTTTCGACAACCTGTGCGGAAGTCATCATCAGAGTCAAGTGAGTGATTGTTGTCAGTAGAATGTTCTTATTCCAGTTCGTGTGAGTTTCAAAGCTGACATTAGCATTAGCCTTTCGTCAGAGCAACTCAGTCAGGTACACCAGAGGAGACACGTGACCCAATTTTGAGTTGTTTCTTGTGACTCATAAAATTACTTTTAACTTGAAGGAAACAACAGAATAGTAGCATGACATGACAGAAAAACGATTGGAGAGGAGACATAGACAAATAAGATACTAGCAATGTCCAAACAAGTAGAAGGCCGCCTACAGGAAGATGAAAACAGAAAGTTAGGGGGGGAGTTTTCTACAAGCTTAGGCCGGATTTGGTCATGGTGGCCATAGGAAAAGTTAAAAGGGAACTCACTTTTCAAGCATTTCCAAGATTTTGGCTGCCTGTCTGAAGAAGTGTAAACTCCATTTTTCCAAACTCTGAAATGAAAAATATATATATAATGAAATCTAGCCCCACACCAAAATATTTTGTTATGGAATGGCTCAGTGAAGAAAAGGAGAGGTAAGAAAATCAAGTTTCTACAATTTCATAGCACCTGATCCCTAATTTTAAGTATCTAAAGCATTACAAGCTTCCGTCAGAGAAAAGGGAGATATTTTAAGACTTACAATAAATGTCAATAACTTGCATTCTGATCACCATGTATGTAGTCTACTCAACTATAATATATCAGCTATAACATATCAACTATAATATATATTATTAAAAACTGGATCATTGGATAATGCAATTCAAGACTTTTTATTGGCTTGGCCATTATGGTATATGAGCCAATATACCATAATCTACAAATATGGTAAGCATACGCATCAGTTTAAAATCAAAAGGGAGCTAAAAAATCCGGTTTCTTCTCACAAAATAATAATTTCTTGAGGGCGTTTTTAATAAAACAATGATTCCACTCGCGCTTGTTGGATATGAGATGATTATAGCCAACTCGGCGCTACGCGCCTCGTTGGCTATCTATCATCTCATATCCAACGCACACTCCTGGAATAATTGTTAAATATATGATATACATTATAACTATCAGCCTTTATAATATACAACAACAGACCTTCCAATGCTCCTCATAGAACCATGGATTTGGAACACTTCCCTTCAGATATGTTGCCTGAAACAACATGTTGGATATATTACGTTCTGTCAACTAATTTAAAACAAACTCATTTTTCCCTCAACCTGACCAGACATTAAGTAGATTCACATTTCATTTGTAACCTCTCAGAATGTCAAAATTTACAAAGTTCCAAAATACACATAGCCACCTAATACTCTGCTAATTAATCTTTTTTATTTGTCACCTTGTCAATGTGATTCTTGTGAGCTTAATTTTGTTTTCAGTTGACCTTAAAATTAGGGGAAAAAAAAAAACAAAAAAGGAGTGATGATATTTCCTTCTTACTAACCTTTGATCCAAAGGCATTAGCAAGATAGATCAGCAGTTGAACTTCCTGGCCATGTCTCTCGTCCACAGCTCGTATCTTCTCCATACCACACTGAACAGTGTGGCAAGTTTTATTAGAATCTTTAACACTATATAACAATTAAAGTATGGTTAATAAGTTTATGATTCAATAAAACACAAATTTTTGAAATTTCCAAAAAAATATCTGATAGTCTCTTGGCCAAGAAAAAAACACTGCATTACACCAGCCACGAAATTTTCCCACAATTGTAAAATCACAGGGTAAAACTTTTTATTTTAACACCTTTCCACCTTCTTTTTAACCATGCATAGGTTACTTTTGCAAGGAAAAAGCTTTATCAGAAAAAGTAACCCTGTTCCAAGCTTTATAAGAAAAAGTAACCTTATACTATTAGTGCAAAAGTTATTTCTTTCGAAATCTGCGACAAGTACACGATCTCAAGTGGTATGAATGCAAAAGAAAAGACCAATGGATTTCCACTACCCTTGAATAGGATGGTTCTTCATCAACATATTACCCCTAATTAGCTGGTACAAACAGGGGTGTGTGTTTCAACCCCAGAAGGACAAGGCAAATTAAGAGGGGTCAAACCAACCATGTGCTGTTGCAAAGAACCTACTTGTATTCCATTTTACCTGAATCGTGTGAATAAGCTCTGTACCCAAGAAATTTGTCATGGCTGGATAAACAAACACCAGGTATAAACAGTTTGATCACATCTACCTTAACTTAACTAAACCTCTACCTGAATTTTCCAGTGTAGAGATTATATGCACATGTCCACCACTCCTGTTGAACAGGTAAGCTTAGAGTATCACAAAGCGGCTGAGGTAGAATTTGAGGCTCATAATCCTCATAAAAAATGTCTTTGTCCTCCAGAACTCTAGCTGCTGAAGTCCTTACAACTGCATAAACAAATGCCTAGTAGTAAACAAACAGCTATTTTAAGGTGTATTTTTGAAAAAAGGTTTGAAATGACTAGATGATGCTGGAAAGAAGCAGGTGTTGGGTATCCTCATTTAAAGTTGTAACATCTTCTTGGCTACATCTACAAACACATTGTATGATTCATGAAAGAAGTAGCTGGCAAAACATTACCAATCTACCTAATGAAATAAGCTGACTGCCAGTTCTATTGTAAAACCCTGTAGCCAGAACAGACAAAGCAAAGAAACAAATCCAAATGCTTATCAATTTAGTTATAATTGTTTGTCCATGCAGAAGTCTCTGCATTACCTCTAGGTCCCTCAAGCATAACATGTTAGGAGCAATGTGTTTCTCAATGCTTGGAACATCAAGTCTCAGCTCTGGAAAAATGTCCTTCACCATGATACCCACTGAAGGAGGAAGATCAATGTTAATCAGCAAGAAATCTGAAGTTATAAATAAAAAATGAAGAGAAAAGTCAAGTGTAAGGAAGCTTTAATCCAACCTCCAGGCCTCATTTCCTTGTTGTATTGATACCAGTGTAATCCAATCCAGGTCATGTTTTCCAGGCTACGAGGATTCTCCCCAACTGCCACTACAATTCAAGAGATTCGAAACTATTACACAACTGAAAAACTAAGCAATGACCAACCAAAGAATAGGAGAAGTCTAGCTAAACTACTGACAAATGATTTTATCCATCAAATTCAAAACAACAATTTTAGCAATTTCCTGATTGAAGCAGCATGCAGGATGATTGTCTCATATGCATGACCTGTACTACCAGACATATTTAGCAAGGACACTTCTTCTGAAAAACATCTGTGACCTTCTCTCCCCCTCTCCTTCCAATGTTGTCAGATGCCAAATGTATCTATGACATCAGGCAGACCAACACTGAGAGGGGAGAGGGGAGGTGTCTCACGAAATGTGTTTGAGAGTGAACCTCACCAACAAGTTTTTCAGTGGCCTAGTGGGAAGAACATCCAGGGGCAACTTCCTAAGGAAGACTCAGAATTATCCATACCACAGTTATGAAAAATTCATAATTAATCTTGACTGTCGGCCGACTGTTGGCCAAGAGTTGGCTGTTTGTCGGTCGACTGTCGGCTGTTTGTTGGTTGACTGTTGGCCAACAGTCAGCCAACAGGTTTTTTGGGGAGCTATTATTGAATTTTACCCATTTTCTAGACAAAACTTTCCACTATTCTTGCAGAATGACAACCTTTCATCACCATCAAAAAACAGTCTGCAGTTTACCTTCATCCCAACCAACCAGTTGATCAACATCTGGTATTGTCATCTCAGTATCACAATAGTCTTCATCACATGCCAAGAAAGACTATGGAATGAAGAACAAAAAGGAAAATTATCATCAAAGTCCACCAACTCCTTAACTCAATCTTATCTCTGACAGGAACAGCAGAAAATGTACTGCAAAACATCTCTAGTCTCAGATTGAGAATCCATTATTTTTCCTTTCTGACAAATGCTGTCTCTAGACTCCACTGAGTTATGGATGCATGTGGGAGGTTGCTGAGCATGAAAGAAGTGCCAGAGTCACTCGAGGCAAGTGCATCCACAACTCAATAGTGTATGCTGTGGTGTTTATCAATTGTTTTATAACATAAAAAACAACTTCTTGCAAAACATTTGCTTACTTAGAAACATTTGCTCGCCCCAGCAGCTACACCCATTGGCAAATAGTAGACACTGAGTTGACCTTTCAGACCATGCATTGTATGTAATTTATGTTATAACTGACTAGAGCTCATCTTAACACTTAACAATGCAATGCTTACTTTAGACAAATCTCTCTCATCTCTGTAAAGTGCACTGAGGATGTCATGTTGCCCCTGCCTTGAGCAGCAGTCTGTGTGACAGGTGTCCAACCAATCTTGACCTAGCTTGTCTCTTGTGGCCATGAGAAAATGCCCTGCGGATTGAAATATGCTTTCAATGGAAAAATAGCTTGGATCCCTTGAACAAAACCTATTTAAACACACCTATTCAACTTCTCTCAAGTCCCTTATCTCAACTCCCGTTATCATGGACTCTTAGTTCTTATTCACCACTTTTCAAGCCATGTAACAAATCAACGTAGCTTGAGGGTAGGATGGGAAGAAATAAAACAAATAAACCACTTACCAGTTTGGCTGAGCCTTGAGCAGGCCATGATGTACCATTTGAGAGGGTCTTTGTTTTTAGGGGCTCTAGCAACCCAGGGTGTCTTTGTTTCAGGCTGAAGAATACTGACACTTGCCAAGTAACAGGCACAAGCCAATCTCAGCCCTCTAGGCCAAGTTACAAATTTCTATAGTAAAAAAAAAGAAAACATAACCAGATCTTACCAAATTAAATATATCTTCCAATAAAAGACTCGTTTTCTATGATGACACTCAAAAGAAGCCTCAGGTGAATTATGTAATTTATTTCCAGTTAGGAAACCAAAAAAAGATTAATCCTTGGAAAAGTCAACTTTAAACAGGTATTTAGACACAAAAGGACTGTCCAAATTATTTTTACATGGACTTATACTTGACACAACTTAACAAAACAAGATTCAAGACTACCATTGGTAAACATAAATTATGACATTTTTTCAGGCAGCAGTATTTTCAAAGCTTGTACAGAAAAATGTTACCCTCATTCATTTCCACAGTCAATGAAAAATGACAATAGTTTGCAGCAAGTAAGGTAAGAATCAACCATCATAATGACTGAGCAAACATTCACAGTTCTGTACGCCATGAACCTTTATGGTAACCACTACATGTCCACGAGGAAATGATCAAATCATCATTATTAACCTAAGTTGACTTGGACAGAGCACACGTATTTTTTCTACAACACTTGGAATACCTCCTTGGCAAGTCGAATTAACAAAGTGCCGCAGTACATGTAAAGCTGAGCTTTCATCTCTGATAGAATCACTTCCCACTCAGTTGGTCCACCTGATATTGATCGTCTCGGTGACTGGCGGATTTTACGCCCATAAGCCATAAACAAACAGTGATCTAACCTAATAATATTAAATGATGTTAATATTTTATTATTATTGATCAATACTTCATCAGCCTAACTATTAGCAATGTTTTTAAAAGTAATAAAAAAGGATGTGTTGTTTGGTCCATAAGGTGTCAAGTACATGTAATCTTCATCTTTGTCTTTGTCAATGATGATATGTGTGATCAAAGGTGTTAATGAGCATTAACCCATTGACGTCCAGTGCGCCTGTATGCGCCCATGGGGACCCACACCCTTTCTACGCCTTGTGACGTCATCACTTTTAACCCTGGAGCATGAATTTGAGCACCTACTTGAACAGGTTGAAAATATCTTACAGACGATACCAGAATGAGCGCAATTGAGTAAAGGAGATTGGAGAAATAGCCAAAAAACCGTGTCACTTTGACCTGAAAATCTGCATGAAAATCGTGTTTCACTACCCACCTACCTTTCCGAGCATGTGCTTTGAAAATAATGAGTAGTTTCTGAAAAATCTTTACACCAAAATGAAGCCTACTCAATTTCCAGCAAGTGAGGAGAAACTTCAGGCAAGGAGAGGGGGAAAAAAAGGGCAGGAGAAAGAGAGAAACGTAGAAGTCGTAAGTGGGGCATGACTTTTCAACCCAAAAACTATGTCGAAATCTTGCTCTCTGCACATGCGCGAGATTTTCAGGCCGCCATTTTGCATTTGGATCGAAAGGCCATCCAGTGCACGAGCTGTCAAGGGGTTTTTGTTAAGTTTGAGCTTTTAAAACCACAACAGTGACCCAAAATCTGCTCGACTAACCTCAAAACACAGTTTTCCACAAAAGCTGCGGCCATTAATGGGTTAATGGACAGGATGCAAAATTGAGAAAACTTTACCAAAGCAAAAATACAAAACTGGAGGGGTGTGCAGAATGAGGCTTAAATGACATCCAGTGCAACATTTACTTCTCCTTCTTTTATCACCAGGAAATATTGGAGAGTCAGTTTTCATCCAGGTGTGGCACAGTCATCCATACTGTTCATTATAACTAAATTGATTTTAAGTATGTGATTTCCTTTGCCCTACCTGAAGAGAACATTGATAACTTCACGAGTGCTGCATTCACGGAGATTTAGCTCCAAAAACTGACAAAGTGCAATGAGAAGGTAGGCATGTACATCAAGTATGCTGTTACCAGTACCTACTGCCTCATCTTCCAATACTGCAGGCAATAGAAATTTGAATAAATTTACAGCAAAAAATGTAAACTTTAAAAACAATGCCTTAGAATTAATTATGTACCAAGGGATTTAGTAAATTTCAGTCTACGTCAATGGTCTGCAAAGTTAATATCAAATTGTCTATGTGACTGTTAACCATAAGAGAGCTTTTTTGTCACTCAGAAAAAGTAAAGTATGGTGAAAAATCCAGCATCCAATACTCACTGTGCTTTTCCAGAGATGCAAGGTATTTCTACAAAGAAAAGAACAGGCTTAATGATGTTGTTCTGTCATATAACAAGAGTAGAGGAGTCTTCAACTGCAAGCAGTCATGCTCTAGAGTCTTACCTCAAACATTTCCACACTACATGCAACCCATGGTAGACTGTCTTGGAAGGCTTTTGTTTTCAAAACTGTTGCACAATGACTAAAAGCCTCATCAAGACGTCCTGAAAAAAAACAAACAAACAAAGAGTTTCTCCTTACAATATCAATACAATACTAAGAAAACAAGTGATGAAGTGATGGGAATAAAGAAAAAAGTGGGGTGAATAATTATTAGTTGATCCAATGACAAATTCTCTAAACTTACATGAAAAAAAATGTATAGCAGACACTATGGAGATTTCAAGACTTGAAAAGCATCATAATCAATGATCAGTAGTACATTACCTCTCACAGCATACAGTCTCACCAATCTTACATGTAAGTCAACTTCTCTGGGCCTCTTGCTCTAAATTAAAAACAGAGATAGGTACATCATATATTGTATACAGTTGGAGACCGTTTTTTACCCTGTCTTAGAAGAAAGTATTGTGTGTGTGTCACACCCTCCTTCTTCCACTTATTTGCACCGTTACCCATTAATAATGGGGAGTATAAGGAAATAACGAAAGAGAGAAACTTACAAGTTCTTCAGAAATCAAATCTTCAAGAGCCTCATAATCTCCAACTTCAGCTGACTCCAGAAGATGCAACTGTAGTGTAAAGAAAACTTGATTGGTTAGTTTGTTAATTCATAAGTAGCAAAACATCAATATCACTTTGACATTTTAGAAAACATTTGAAGCACATGTCACTCAAAACAAAACCTCACCCTCAGACTGAACACATCTGGATGGCCAGGAAACAGACGAGCACCTCTGTCTGCCCATGCCTGTGTGGTCAATTCACAAAATTAATCCACATTAAGAAACAAAATTTCAAAGTTTCACCATTTGAGGTAAAGAGTTGTATTAGTACTAACCTTAGCTCTTTCTGGATGAACTGGAACATTGCAGTATAATTTTACCACTGAAATAGATTTTGCAATAATTTCAATTATTGTTGTTCTTTTCCAGTTAATCACTATTTGATAGCTTCCTTTAAAACAAGTCTTTGATATAAGAAAGCAATTAAAGAAACAGAACAGAGGGATCAATTTGCAATTCAATGAGCATCATCCTGACCTTTCAAAACTAGTTCCTTTTGACTGTTATTCAATTCCAAAGACCTGTAAGATTCAATTGTTTAATATCATCACAATTATTATCAAATTATTGCTGTAATCATTATCATTATTGTCATAATTGATAATAGTATACACTGAAACAATTGATACCATCAAGGCCATGCTCTGATTGGCTATTCAAATTCCAATATCAGCACGAGCCGGATTTTCACCCAAAAATATTGTAATTGTTGCAGGAAGAAATGGGTTATAGTCATCTTTTTGTGCTTTATTATCTCACTGTTTTAAGAGACACTAAAACAGCTACTGAACTCACCACTTTGCAGCTCTGTAAATATCCACTACTATCCACCTTAACTTCAGTGAATAGTTGTTAATTACTCATATTACATTAATTTATTATAATTGACTCTAAATCCTAAGACATCAATCACCATTTTGAGAACTACTACACCTTGAAGAGCATGACTAAATATCAAACAGAAAAACACACAATACCTGCGATATGAAGCCACAGCCCTTTCTAGTTCACCCATTCCTTCACACAGCTGCCCCATGAGATAATGACCCCTATGGATTGGAAGCAAATATCAATGGAGCATCATTTAAATATTAGGGTTTATTTCTCATAAAAACTTAGCTGTATATTATCTGATTTGGGGATGAATGAATGAATGAATGAAGAACTTTTTTTAACGTGTCTTTGAGAAAGCAGCTGGGGGGAAAAGTCCCCTCTGCAAATTGAGGACACCTGTTGATGCTATCTAAAATGGATTAGTAAAACAAATAGATAAATTACCTTATTTAAATTTATAAAAGAAAAGAGTAGCGTATTCTTCAAGTATCCTTTTAAAGGTTTTTCTACTGTTGTAGCTCTTACAAAACAACTCAACATACACACCATAAATAATCAAAAGGATGGGAACATTTAGTATGATTAACATCTGACATTCATGAGCACAAAACCAAATAAAGTGATATAGCGAAAAAAAAAAAAAAAAAGAAAAAGAAACCCATAAAATAGTATAAGCTGTGAAATTATCTGAGACTGACTTACCATAGAACTTTTCGATCGGAGACAAACACACATAATTATTACCTTAGCTGTCAGTCTTTTTATATACGTATAAATCAAACCTACCTAAAATCAGTCTCATTTTCGCCAATGTAAGCTTCCAGATGTCTAACAAGGGAAAAATGCACACTACACTTTTAACTACAATTATCATCATGGCAGTGCTCTATATAAATCATCACATCCCCACCAAACTTCCCCCATCCCAACTCATCCGATTGAGAGGCTGATCGAGGTCACAACATCACATTCATGGGATAAAAGAGAAGTGACATCCTTCCTAGGCTGAGGGGAACACTTGACTGAGGGGAATCAATTGATTAAAAGTTAGGGGTGCAAGCACCTATTTATACCGGGTGACAATATATCGAAAGCGTTTGTTGAGGGTAAGAGTAAGCGGTAGTTTGGTCAGCAGGGAAATTATGAAACCCACGAATATTCTGAAAGCCCGCAAAAGGATGACATTTAAAACTGAAGAGAGCTTTGACTAAGACACTAGAAGGCGTAATGATGACAACGACTATTTAATCATCTTTAAACAAATCAGAGATTGAGTTCCCTGAGGAAAACCTTAAAAATTGTTCTGTTAAAAACCAGCCCTTCTTGGGTTATTTTGAAAAAAGTGACGAGTTTGAGGATATGCTCCACAGGTTTCTTCTTTTAAGTTCCACATGCTTTGTAAAGAAGGCCTTGCACTCAAAGGAGTTAAATCACAAGAGGTTTTCAAAAATGGTAGGGAGTTTCTTTTATTTTTAGCTGATTTTTTGCTTTTATCAATTGGGAGTGGACCTTGTAGAGACCTGATTGTTTGATCTTTTGTAAAAACTTATGCAATGCACCAGCGGAAAAGTGTTGAAACATTTAAAACTGTTTGATATAAAAGAAAGCCCTTGGAAAAAACTTTAAGTGCATAACCTAGTATACCAAAATACTTTTTCAAATTATGTATTCTAATTAGTGTCTCTCGTCTTTAAACACAATGGTGGTAAAGTACCAATCCAATTTTTTGGCAAACCGTTACCATTGTAAGCAATGAAACTCGGCATTGCCTTCATGGACCAACAAAGGTGAGAATTCCTTTTGTAAACAGAGTTTGAAATGTAATCAAATGTATCAGTTGTACTCGATTTTGTATAACCCATGAAACTATTATAAGTTTTTTTAGGTATTTTAGTGAAGGAATCCTTTGAGCTTTTTGCATGCAGAGGGAAAGCTTTGCTCAATTTGATTTGACCCAATGTCAAAGGGTCTTGATGTTGGCTGTCAAGCCATGCTGACCTGTCACAGAAGCTTTGATAGAAAGCAGATCTGTGCTGCTCAGTAATTCTTAGCAAACAGAGTTGTGAAGAGGGTGGCAAAAGGGGAGTTCCAAGCACACATCACGCATCACCGAGATTTGTAGCGTGATGCAAGTGAAATAGCTGCAATTGAAGAACAGTTTCCAGGAAGTGTGGCATACATTTGCGACTTTCATGGGATAAAGACTCTTCAACGGTAGGCATGATCGAAGAAGAACAATCTACCATCTGCAGAACAAGATATGTTTCTAGAATTTATGAAAGGCATAGGCTAAGTGTCTTATAAGGATCAATTTAAAGAGTAAGTAAAGGCACTTAGAAAATCCAACCTTTACAAAGATCATGAAACTTTGAAGGACTATGTTGAAAACACCTGGCTGTTATGTGCTTATTGATGAGTCCAGGCTTTTCGTAAACAGCAGGCAATCAACATAGTAAATACCAGCAACAGAATTTAAGCACAGAACAAAGTATTTAATACGAATATTTATCAAGATCAATAGACAAGTCCATTTATGGTATTGCAACTATTTTAGTGGAATGATTTATCCCGGAATTCCTATCAGCAATACCTGCAAAGCAATTTAATATTCAGTAGTGCTTAAGGAAGGTACAATTCCTCTATTCCTGCTTACATGCAAAACAGACCCCCACAATTTGTGAAGCACTGCTTGAAATCTCACTTTCAGGCAAGTGAATACCAAGATGGCGATGTATTGATCCTCTGTTAATTTCCAGAAAGGTGAATTTCACATGAAAAGTTTCAGTAAGTTGAAGCAGAAACATCTTGTCCAATTAACAATTCCAAGTTGCACCTGTGAAGCCTGGCAGAAGTCCCAATACCCTTGTAAGCACTTCTTCATGGTGTTCAAAGCCTACCGAGAGTGGGACTTTAATACTCTTTCAGAGGACTATAAAATCAGTGTATTCATCACTCTTGACACTGAACATTTGAATGTTAATTTCCTGGTCTTCAGTGAGGAAGATGCACCACTGCATGCCACTCAAATAAGAGACAATTTCATTGAAGAGAAGGAAGATGCTTTTAGTGAATGCAGCCCGTCAGAACTGCCGGATATCAAGGAAACTCCTAAGGACAGCACAGAAACACAAGTTGGCAGAAGAGCAATTGAAGGGATTAAAACGGGTCTGCCTTCCCTCAGCACAAGACTGAGAAACAACCTTCAAGAGTAACTGAATGCTGTGAAAGATGTTGCTTTTCTCATGGATGACAACAACATACTCATGCAGGGAGGCATTAAGTGGCATAAAGGTAGTCTTCACCATGCTGACAAAAAATTGTCTCAAAAATCATGGCCTCCCTCTTAGAAATAGTCCAGTGAAGGAGAAATTAAAACTAAACCAAGTTGAATAACACCAGGTGTTGCACAAAAAGCTACCTAAACAGAGGAAATGGAAGAAGAGGACTTCTTCACCTATCGTGTTGCCAGACAAATGATGACAAGCAAGGTAACTTAACTATAAAAATATTGATACATATATTTGAATAGAGCTTACTTAGTCGTCTTAAAAAGAAATAGGTTTTTACATGTGAAAACTTAAGGAACTATTCCTCTTTATGACCAGATCATTCTTTCCATCGCATAAAAATAGAAATAGCGTTCCTACCACTTAAACTGTTCATCATTTTTTCGGCAAACTGGAGAAGTAATTGCGGACTTGCCGTGACTTTGAGTAGTGAGGACAGTGACCAGTGCAAAGAAACAGAAAATAGAATTTCTGAAGAACCCAAGCAAGCAACAAACAGTTTGCGGTTAATCTCTTATCAGGCAAAGCTCTATGATTTTAAGAGGGTACTGCTCCAGCAAATTTTGCCATTGTTTCTATTTTTCATTTCTGTCTCTTTCAGAGACAATACCTTTCATGGCTAACAGCAAATTTGGAAATGTGACCCTGTCATGTGTCTTCTCGATGCAAAGGGAGTTAACCTAGGGATACACCATGTCATGCTTGAGATCGAACCTTCAAGACTAAAGGTTGGTGACCTGTGGATACTTCTTCCTCTGCATGTGGCCATGCAACACTCCTCAGAGACGAGCTCTATTAAGGACTTTGTCAGAGGTTGACCCATAGACAAGGTACCATGTTCATAAAACAATCTGTGTCACAAAATATTATTTATGTATATGCTACAATCAATCAATTTTTGTGCCTCTTCTATTATACCAGGTTGTGGAAGCTGTGCTATGGAAATTGACCCCACAGTATAATGGCCTGTTTTATGCAGACAGCACCTTGGCTGAAATTATTAAAATTGGATGTAATACATATTTGGTTTGGTCAGGAGAGAGATTCTCAAATGTTACCAGGATATTTGTTCAGATCATAAAATCTGGAAGCCACTGGACTCTGTTGGTAAGTGTAACATACACACTGGTAACATTACTCAATGGCTATCTGAATCATATACATTTATTTCTTGACCAGTGGTTTCTATAACAAAATTAAATTACAAATTAAATTACACTAAATCTAACGACCAAAAATAAATGACAAATGAAATAAAAAAACCAAATAAACAGGTGGAATGAAAACTTAAAACACACCTGACGGTTTGAATTTTGAAAGAATGCAAGACGCAGCTTAAAGACATACAACACCAAACTACATAACATAACAAAACTTTTTGCGCAAACACTGCAATATATCTGTTGATGCAAGGGGACTCAACCCCACCACATGAATGGATCACTGGTCTCCAAAATTTGTTTTAACAGTAGGCTTTTGTTAAAACTTAATTGAAGTGTTTTACTGAAAGAGATAACCAATTCATAGCAAATTTGATTAAGGAAGGGTATGTTTGAGGTGAAATTAAGAGCCCTAACTTCTTGTTTTTAAGATCTTGGACAAATCAACAGCGAGCAGGTACTACTTTGACCCTTTGGCAGGAGATGTTCCATGAGAAATAAGTCCTCTAACAAATCCTTCTCTTGCATCACTGTTAGATAAGATAAGGTAAGACTAAGTACTGTAGACATGACTTATTGACTTGCCCTGTTCTGCCAACAGAAGAGTGAACATGATAGGAAAGTACGCTACTTTCAGTGCTTTTAACAAGTGTAAAGTTATAAAGTCATAAGCGAAAAAAACCTGTTCCATTGATTTAGAATGGCAGTCGCTTTGACAATAAAGTAGCCCTTTACTTGCCTGTCATTATATTTGTAGTGAGGTAGCTGACACCAAAACAGGCTGGCTTTCTCTGGCCTTGCATCAAGCCCGTGCACTTTAAACAGAAGGATGGGTACAACTGTGGAATTCTCATTTGTCTCATAAGCAGATAACTCGCTATGCACCCACAGGCGACATTTAGTTTATAGTTTGATATAGAAGTCGCTATTCTTATTAAATCATGAGGTGCTAAGGTATGAAATCTTTACCCTCACAAAATAACGAGCATTACCATTCGACATGCTAGCAGCTGGATGAAGTGCATTCGATTATTTATACCTGGACAACCAATGGTTTCTGCCTTAAAAGGAATTTAAGGGAATACTGCATATTCTTCACTCATTTTTCCCAATAATTGATTGTCATTTTCAACCGTTTCTTTCAGTTTGCAAGATGTTTGTGCAAAGAATCCTCTGTAGATGCAGCTTTCGACATACCAACCAAACATGCACGACTAACGTCTATGGTGTTTGGCTGTTGTTATGATGACATTCACGAATAAGTAACCTAAGTAACAGCTTGTTTCCAAACTGCATATCCTTTAACCTTTCCAAGCATCAGGTTTGATCCTGATACAGGGTTAAGAGTCAAAGTCAGAGATCTGAGCCAATAAAGAAGAGATATTTAATTGAATGATAATGAAATATATGTTTCGTCTGCTGTATGAGAAATATCAAAGTCTGCAAAGTGTGCCATGACAACGATGGAGAAGATAGGCTGGAATGTGACAGTTGTGGCCAGTACTTCCACACAAGTTGCACCAAAGTGGACTTCTCAGAGACTCTCTCTAGCTACTTTGTCTGCCCTTGTTCATATTACATAAACAAAAAACTAGACTCAATGCTGCAAGGAGAATCTCTCTCAAAATTTACTTTTTAAGAGATGAAATTATTGTCTAAAATTCAAACATTACTGTTAGGTTTATTGGCACATTATAACCTTGTAAATAGCTCATCTGAAAACATTTGTATTAGTTTTGTATATCTTTATACTCTGTTCAGTGCGATCTTACACATTTTGGGTTTGAACTTTTTGTGGGGAACAAGTGCTACACCTTACATGACGTTTTTAATTTTGACCGCTGTACCTGTTTGTGCGACCCTCGACGAATGCCTTCGATACAGTGTCACCCAACAGAGCTGAATAACGTGAACGCATGCGCTAGCTTTTTCCGCGGAAACACGGATCTTGAGTCATTCGCATGAATGATTTCCTATTCTGTTGTTTTGAGATGTCGTTTTCCTTGCTGCCTTTCTTTTACAGAACAACTCCAAAACCTTGGTACACCCCCTGAAAAGTTTCAAAAATTAATTTTCTCCTTAAAACCTCTGGAAATAGGAAAATGCCTTCGACGAAAACAGAGTTCCTCGGTTTTAAAAGACAGCCCTTACTATTTTGCGCTAATTTCGCTAAATTTTATAGACCAAGGACACTTGAGCCTGCGTTGTTGACGGCAACCCGCTGACGTAGCATTTCATTGTTCAGCTCTGTCGTGTCACACATTTGTGTGGAAGGGAACCAAAATCAATCACGATCACCCATCGGAAAAAAAGGACCTCGGTAGATTAATAGATTAATTGCAAAGTTAACTTCAAATTGCAACTTAAATACATTCACCGGAAATCCACAGATAAATATACTCCATCGTCAGTGAACGGCTACAGTTTTCAAAGACATGTCAAGTGCTGGGCCATGCTACATAGGAAGTGTTTCGAACAAGTTCTACAGAATGCAGAACTAACCTCATTGCGTTTTCATAATCCGATACCTCCTTGTACAGCTTAGCAAAGGCAAACCCTTTGTTACTTCGCTGAAAGATAAGTCGAAAACACTATTAAAAGTACTGAAATGAGCTACACATAAAATTGAAGGAAAACGAGAACAAATAAGTAAGACATCCAACCTCGCTTGCATTCGCACAGTGTCTCTGCATTTGCGCTACATATTTATCGACCTGATCTTTCGTCCACACCATACTATCTAGATATCAGCACAAGAAATATGAGGCTATCAAACTTCGAACTCTACTTTCAAAAGATGACCGCGAATTCAAGTTTTATCCAGACGCATGAATTACAATTATTTGCCGCTGAGCACAGTGATTGATAATGAGTAAACGTATGGAAATTTGGTGTTATTTGTGTAGTGTAAACAATCCTCTGATTTTTCAACAACTAAGAAAGCATTGCTGATCAAGAATATTTCGGTATGTTAAGTTTACATTTCATAGAAATGTAAGCATTTCATATCGTTTTCGATATGGTTATCCTCAATGAGCGGTGATTTGCATCCCGCAACTTGACTTCCGGAATTTCTCAGAAACTGAAACAAGCCTTCTGTTGAAATGTCGCTCTGCGAAAATCAGTGAACATTTTTCCTCCTTCTGTCTTTATTTTAATCGCGGTGGTGTTTATTTGGTTATGCGTAACCTGTCTCTTTCCCGAAGTATTTTCACTGATTCGGAAAGGCCTGTAACATTCTTGATGAGGTATAAAGAAAAGGCTGTCGCGCGCAGGATGCCTCGTATTGTCAAGGGGTTAATTTCCTTTTTAATTTTGCGTAGAGATCAAAATTTGTAAACCTGACGCTGATTGATTGCGTTTCTGAGCCAAAAAATGGATGAGGACAAAATTATCTCTGAGAGAGAAAGAGCACTTCAAGAGAGGATTGCTCGGTTGGAGAAGAAACTGGAAGGATGTCAGTCCCAGATAGGTCAGTAACACATATCTACATTTATTATATCGCTGGAAGCCCCCGCGGGCAATATGACGCGAATCCCGTGTTCTGATTAGCTACCTGAGCAGGTAAGATGGGCTCATACTGCCTGCTCGGTAGTCTAAACAAAGAAAACACAAACGACTCTCGTGGATTAATTGTGCAACAAACACCGTTGGCTCTCTTTCCTAGTTCTCTAGATGAACAAGTCATTCTTGTTTCTTATTACAGCGAAACCTTTGCTATATAACAAACCCTTTATGAACCAAGCTCATTTGGACAAAATGGCTGGATATTAGCATCCAACCATCTTGACCTCACGCTCGGTCAACTACCCATATATGCTGTAACAAATGGCGTAATACAAAGTTAACGCCGTATCGACAAACCCGTCTCTAGATCATGGCTCTACATTTATCTCAGGGTAATCAGTAGGAAGAAATCCTGCTAACGTAAGTATTTCCATCCGTCGTTTTGTTGTTCTAGACTTGAAACACCCAAATAAAAAAGGATAAGTTCTATTTTATTCATTTGCGCTTGATCGATTCTTATTTACGGTTTTGTTCCACCCGTGAACGATGTGGCTTCTCATTTTTCTGCAGATATTATTGATGATCAACGCCAGCAACTGGAAGAAAGGGCAATCAAAATGGAGTCTGTCTTGCTAAAAACAACGAAAGAGCTTTCAAACGCGAGAAAACAAGTGAGTTATTTCCTCTCTACAAAGTTGGGATGATTTCCACTTGTGTATCTTGAAATAGGTTTTCTTCTCTTCTGCTGATTTCTACCTAGAAAGGTCCAACGCTCAAAATCGAACCCTTATAATTTATTAATTCATAGCTTAGGGAGAAAGACATGTCAAGTAGTCATCTTGCAGAGAAACTTGAGTCCATGACACAGCAGATAGAAGAGTACAAGGTATGTTTGAAGATCTACGTTACAACTCAGTTAGTTACAATAGCGTGCTGTGCAGACCGTTATCAATATATTCCCCGTTATTGATTGAATATTTATACTATTATTGCAAGCCTTCACCAACTTCACTCAGATATATTTTGTTTTAAAACGTCGAATGTTCACTATGACAAGAATGTTCCTCTATTGAGCAACAATACTGATGAACTCCGCAGAAGTCTAAACTTCAGCTCACACTCACAAGACCTTGTAACATTTTGTACTGTCATCAATTGTTATCATGGCGCCGGGACTTCAAAGAGCAGAAAGTAGGAAAACTGATTGGAAGTCCCACCAGCTAAACTAACTCATGCCTTCCTTTTTTCACAGAGCCTTCTTTTCGAAGAGAGGGAAAAGACTAAGTACAGTATGGAGAGACTGGAAACGATCCTGTCTAGAGTCGAGGCTGAGATGACTTCGCGAAAAGAGTTTCAAGGCTTCCTAAACGTAAAAAAAGTTTTATTGAAATTGAAAAAAATTATTTCATCTTTTCCAATTAGTATTGTGATTGTTTCCACCCTGGAATGTTTAAACACCTTCGAGCAAGAACACATACGAATATTTCATAACCTTAGCCACCAAGGAGACTTTTTATCTTTCTAAGGCATCACGGTTAACATTGTCTTTCTTCCACGATGAAATATGTAGATTATTAATTTAACTGTTATATACAGGTCAAAGACACTTAAAATCATGCTGTATAGGCGAAGTATTGATTCAAACAGCGTGTGAAAAGGAGTTTGGTTATCACAAAGTTACTATCCAAGCCAAGCAGAGAGACACACCTATATATTCTTTTGCGACAAATTGTCGTCGAAAAGAAACTTTTCTCACGACTTCGAGAAATTTGCAATTGCACTTCCTTGCTCTATGGGGCAACTTTCAAGTGATTGGATTTTCCGTTTACTTCTAGTCGCTCTGTGATTGGTTGAGAAAACTCGGCCAGGCCACCCACTCGACTTATCAGATGCAAACTGAAAACCAATCAAGACTTGAACATTTACGTTTTTCTTCGCTTCTGGTAGCTTGCTTGTTTTTAATTTGTGTTCTGATTGGTTAATGATGGTGTCAACCTTAGTTCACATCAGTCGTTGCGATTACCTTGGTTTTTAGCTCAATTGAAAACTTTCCTAATTAGCGTATTCTCGATTAGCTTTAAATTGTGCTTTCCTTCTTTTTGGTAATCTAGGAGATGCTTATTGCTGTTAAAAAGAACTTAAGCACTCAGCTACGGATTGTCTTCAACAAACTGACGGGATTAGAAAATACACTTCACGAGTCCCCTCAAGAAATGAACCAATCAAAGTGTCAAGTTAGGCCCAGTTTTAAAAAGGCTCCATATTCGCTGGATCCAGAATGCGAACCGCTTGACCCGAAGACCTCATTGAAGAAATATGACGATGAAATTGTGATTGTCTTTGAAAAAGTAGTTACAAATGAGCAAAGAAAAAGAGCAAAACGGCTGGAACTGCCGGAAAATTTTTTTGCATATGAGGACTCCCTGCATGAAACCAGCTCCTGTGAATCAGCAAGAGTTGTGAGGTGAGAAAGACTTTCAGTTTTTACTGTAGATAACAATGCATGGCCAGTTGGGCTACAGGCATATTTTGTGAGGGAGATTCGCTACAGAATTGCGTTTATGTAGATTTTGTGATGAAATATACTTAACCATTTTTTCGTTTTGAAATCACAGTGGGCATAGCCAGGCAGCACTTGAAGACAATTTAACCCCAACAAAGGGTTCAGTAGGCCTGGCTTCTTCGACTTTTAAGCCCACGGCTTATCCTCCCTTGGAGATCCAGTCATTTTGCCAGAGTGTGCCAGGGGTGTGTCCTACCCCTTCCGCTGCTAGCGCTAGTTCACAGCTGTTCGCATCGCAAAATGCAGACAATGGCACTGAAGCAGAAGATGGCGACCGAAATGAGCCAAAACAAAGCCAAAAAACAGAAGCCATACTGTCACTTTTATCTGAATTTGGCGCTTCATCAACCTGCAGAATGGCTATTGGAACAAGTCTGAGCGACATAAAACCAATTTCCACTTCTAATAACTCCAATCAGCCGTATCCACCCGCATCTGATTCTTCATCATCTGGAGGAAGTTTAATGTTTAGCTTTTCTGAACCAAGGCTGGGGGAAAAGGAAACTGTTCTCAGTACTGATTACTCCAATCAACCACCTTCTATTGTATCTTTATCATCGGGCGCGAATTTAAAATTTGTCTCTCTTGGAACGAGTGTAAGTGACACAAAAATAGCTCCTACTTTTGGTGCTTCTAATCAAATGTTTTCAGTTGCATCTGGCCCTCCATCATTAGGCGGAAGTTTGAGGTTTGGCTCTCTTGGAACATATCTAGGTGACACAAAATCGGCTCCTACTTTAGGTGCTTCCAATCAACCGTTTTCAGTTGTATCTAGTACTCTATCATCCGACGAAGGTTTAAGGTTTGGACCTCTTGGATCAAGTCTAGGTGAAACGAGAACAACTTCTACTTTGGGTACTTCCAATCAACTGTTTTCAGTTGCATCGCAGTCTCCGTTATCTGGCGAAGCTTTGAATTTTAGCTCTCTTGGAACAAGTGTAAGTGACACAAGAACAGCTCCTACTTTTGGTGCTTCCGATCAATCACTTTTAGTTGCATCTGGTCCACCATCATCTCGCGGAGGTTTTAAGTTTGGCTTCGTTGGAACAAATGTAAGTGACACAAAAACAGCTCCCACTTTTGGTGCTCCCGTTCCATCGTTTTCAGTTGCATCTGGTCCACCTTCATCTGGCAGAGGTTTTAAGTTTGGCTTTGTTAGAACAAATGTAAGTGACCCAAAAACAGCTCCCACTTTTGGTGCTTTCGTTCCATCGTTTTCAATTGCATCTGGTCCACCATCATCTGGCGGGGATTTTAAGTTTGGCGTTGTTGGAACAAGTGTAAGTGACACAAAAACAGCTCCTACTTTTGGTGCTTCCGATCAATCGTTTTCAGTTGCATCTGGTCCACCATCATCTGGCGGAGATTTTAAGTTTGACTTCGTTGGAACAAGTGTAAGTGACACAAAAACAGCCCCTACTTTTGGTGCTTCCGTTCCATCATTTTCAGTTACATCAGGTCCACCATCATCTGGCGGAGAATTTAAGTTTGGCTTTGTTGGAACAAATGTAAGTGACACAAAAACAGCTCCCACTTTTGGTGCTCCCGTTCCATCGTCTTCAGTTGCATCTGGTCCACCTTCATCTGGCGGAAGTTTTAAGTTTGGCTTCGTTGGAACAAGTGTAAGTGACACAAAAACAGCTCCTACTTTTGGTGCTTCCGTTCCATCGTTTTCAATTGCATCTGGTCCACCATCATCTGGCGAAGATTTTAAGTTTGGCTTCGTTGGAACAAATGTAAGTGACACAAAAACAGCTCCCACTTTTGGTGCTCCGGCTCCATCGTTTTCAGTTGCATCTGGTCCACCTTCATCTGGCGGAGGTTTTAAGTCTGGCTTCGTTGGAACAAGTGTAAGTGACCCAAAAACAGCTCCTACTTTTCGTGCTCCCGTTCCATCGTTTTCAGTTGCATCTGGTCCACCATCATCTGGCGGAGGTTTTAAGTCTGGCTTCGTTGGAACAAGTGTAAGTGACCCAAAAACAGCTCCTACTTTTCGTGCTCCCGTTCCATCGTTTTCAGTTGCATCTGGTCCACCATCATCTGGCGGAGGTTTTAAGTTTGGCTTCGTTGGAACAAGTGTAAGTGACACAAAGACAGCTCCCACTTTTGATGCTCCCGTTCCATCGTTTTCAGTTGCATCTGGTCCACCATCATCTGGCGGATATTTTAAGTCTGGCTTCGTTGGAACAAGTGTAAGTGACACCAAAACAGCCCCTACTTTTGGTGCTTCCGTTCCATCGTTTTCAGTTGCATCTGGTCCACCATCATCTGGCGGAGATTTTAAGATTGGCTTCGTTGGAACAAGTTTAAGTGACACAAAAACAGCTCCTACCTTTGGTGCTTCCAATCAATCGTTTTCAGTTGCATCTGATCCACCATCATCTGGCAGAGATTTTAAGTTTGGCTTCGTTGGAACAAGTGTAAGTGACACAAAAACAGCCCCTACTTTTGGTGCTACCGTTCCATCGTTTTTAGTTGCGTCTGGTCCACCATCATCTGGCGGAGATTTTAAGTTTGGCGTCGTTGGAACAAGTATAAGTGACACAAAAACAGCTCCTACTTTTGGTGCTCCCGTTCCATCGTTTTCAGTTGCATCTGTTCCACCATCATCTGGCGGAGATTTTAAGTCTGGCTTCGTTGGAACAAGTGTAAGTGACACCAAAAAAGCCCCTACTTTTAGTGCTTCTGTTCCATCTTTTTCAGTTGCATCTGGTCCACCGTCATCTGGCGGAGATTTTAAGATTGGCTTCGTTGGAACAAGTGTAAGTGACACAAAAACAGCCCCTACTTTTGGTGCTTCCGTTCCATCGTTTTCAGTGGCATCTGGTCCACCATCATCTGACAGAGGTTTTAAGTTTGGCTTCGTTGGAACAAGTGTAGGTGGCACAAAGAAAGCTTCCGCTTTTGGTGCTTCTGATCAATCGTTTTCAGTTGCATCTGGTCCACCATCATCTGGCGGAAGCTTTAAGTTTGGCTTCCTTGGAACAAGTGTAAATGACACAAAGACAGATTCTGCTTCCAATCAACCGTTTTCAGTTGCATCTTGTTCCCCATTATCTGGCGGAAGTTTGATGGTTGGCTCTCTTGGGACAAGTGTACATGTAGGTGACACAAAAATAGCTCCTACTTTTTGTGCGTCCAGTCAACCATTTTCATTTGCATCTGGTTCTCCATCATCTGGCAAAGTTTTAAAGTTTGGCTCTCTTGGAACAAGTCTAAGTGACACAAAAACAGCTCCTTCTTTTGGTTCTCCCAATCAACCGTTTTCAGTCGCATCTGGTCCTCCACCTCTTAGACCAAATCTAGCTGAAACGAAAACAGTTTTCACCACTGGTAACTCTACTCAACCATCTTTAATTGCAACTGGTGGATCATTGTCTGGTGGGGATTTAACGTTGAGCCTCAGTGGAACAAGCTCAGGCGACACGAGAACAGGTTTCACTTTTGGCAACTTGAATCAAACATCTTATTCAAGCCCGGCACCTTCATCCAGCTTTCCGAAAGGAGGAGGTGTAGGTTAACAGTTTAAACAAGCTGATAGATCATAAGAATTTACCATCTGTATGGCAAATAACGATACTGATAAAATAGTGTGAGGCTTTCGAAGTAGGTTCTTGTTTTTCTTTTAGAGGCTTTAGTAGAGGCGAGGGAAACATATGAAACCAGTTTTAATTTCTGGTAATTCGGATTGAGTTCTCTTGGTTCGGAGTGAAGCCTCGTCTCCCAGAAAGTTTTCCTGTGTTTAGCTGAAACACTAGAAAAACAAAGGAAAGTTTCGAAGCCATCGCTTTTCTTCTGGATCTAGGGCTCTATTTTCAAGCAGTTTTTCACTTTGGCTTAGCTATGCCTCGGGAAGGACAAAGAGAAGGTGTGAAACAGTTGTTTTCTTTGGGGTTTAGAGTTCACCACCTCACAAAGGGTTTACAAATAGCACCATGGCTCGGAAAAAGAGAGCTGAGGAACTTCTGTTTTTCTTGAGGTTGAAGATCGACTTAATAGGCTGGCACACTATTTCATTGAGTGACATGGCTTCTTAAATTTAGGTAGGGGTGAAACCAGTAAAATCACAAAAATATAACACACAATTGTTTATGTTTGGTCGAGTACATCGTTATTGTTTTAACAGGCTTTAAAATTGTATATCTGTGCTTATGTCCTCTCCTAAACTTCTGCACCTTGGACGACCATCCGATGAAGGAGAGCTCGAATACGTTGAATTAGTTTTGAAATAACTAATCCCTCAGAAGGATTCTCTGGGAGTTAACACTCTTAAATTGGACCATTACAAAAAGGCCCATCAGTTTAAAACTACATTCCAACATTTATTCCGACTAGTGGAAATAAGTAAACAAAATAACGTCGTTCATTTTAAGAATACGAAAATAACAATTCCTCTTACAAATTTACAAAAACGTAAGGAATACCTAGGAAAAATAATATTTACAGGTGACAAAAAATATTTCTTGTAAATAAAAATAAAACGACAGAGTTCACAACTGCAAGATTCATTGTAATGGGTTCAACAGAGTAGGTAGTGCACTTTTCAACCACTCCTTCCCCTGCACAAACTGTATCTGATCTTTCACTTTTAATGGAAAAATAAACGAACAGTGCCTAGTCACATTTTTCACTGAACAAAGATGATCGTGGTCCTGTTGGAATTGATTTGCCAAACATTCAAGTCTTCATACTCCCCAAGACAGGCATCAAATTGATCCGGCGTGAACCCCTTTGTCAAACATCGTTGCTGTGCATCTGAAAGTCTGAGGTGAAAAAAGGCATTTATCATGTAGAAAATCATCAAGCAGATCGCCAGCTTTCTTCTCATCCCCTGAACTACTTGCGCCATCACTTCAGCTCACAAATATATCGTGAGATCCCCACAATTACTGTCAAAACATTCAAGACAACAACACCCCATAAAAATATCCAAGGTTAGATCTCCAGCTGAAATTTTCTTGATGTAGTTTTGAAATGATAATTTTTTTCCAAACACTTCATTCAGTAATTTCAAAGAGTTACTTACTTCACACTGCTAGCATTCCCAGCCAATTCTTTTATAATTCCATAAATAGCATCAACTGGATTTACAGTCCTGGAGAAAAAAAACAGGCTTGTTCAATGAGTAAAATGTTACACTACACTGAACATATTTATTTCTTGATCAATCATATCCTGTATTCAGTGAGTCTTAATGGCATAAGGGGATTAGCATTAAAGGGACCAAGTTAGCTTCTGATGGGTTTTATTGCCCCACATAGACTGTACAGGGGAAAATCAATCCTCTAGTGATAGCACCATCTGCATACTTTCAATTTCCATGAATGATGATACCACCCTTAAGGTTTAAGAGAAAACCCTGCAAAGAACTGAGCCACATTTTATACAGCGCTTCTTTATAAACCTCAGTGTCAGCAGTATTTTGGTCAACAGTATTGTAATTATGGCATATCCTTTTAATAGCCTTTCTTTAATCTGGTGGATCTCTCACCTTGTTTCAGTTTCATCTTCAGTTAAGGAAGCCTTTGACATCTCCATAAGTCTCATGGCTTCATTCACATCTTCCTTCTCCACCACATCCGCCAAACGGAGACGAGCCTATAGAAAGATAACAAACACTGCATTTAAACTACAGACACAAGGGCCAACATGCAGGGCTTATACCATTTCTACAGCATGTAAAGGGCACAGATAACCCATTGTGTTTGTCTGTGCCCCTAGTACAATTTCTTCATGCTATATTATCCCAATGGGAATTTACTGAAAGGACTAAAACCTTAAACAAAGCAAAATGGAAAATAGAATTGACCTTCCCAATCTTCCTTATCCCAAAAGAGCATATTTGTTTTATCATCTGATGGAGTTTTCTCTTAATTTTTTTTCCATGCTCTTAGTTTCTTGCATATATTACAATCATATGTGTAATAATGTTAACATTTTTGGTTTTTCTCTGTATGGGATCCCTCACCTTAAACTAGCACTTGAATGAGAAAAGGTTACCCTTCACAATCTGTCTAATAACTCTTTAAAATAAGGCACTTGAAGGAAAGTCACAGGAAGTACTGTAATACAAGTACTAACCAAGGCAGTTGCAAGACGCAGAACAGCCAGGAGTGTTCTTGCTGAGGTGAAAGTTGTGTCTCTGTTAGTCCTGGCTTCCTTTCTCATTTCCACATTTGCACTGACAATGTAATCCGTAAGAGCCTCAGGGATCAGAGGTTGTTTTTCCTTGCATACAGCAATGTAGCGCCTGTGAAAGAAAAAATTGTTAAGACTAAATGTAGCAAAAGTGCACCTGCATTCAGTCCTTAAGGGTTCTACAATCACGTTGTTTTCATTTTCTGAGACAAGTGAATTTTAGCAATTGTATATAAAAACATACTCCATACACTGTAGCGTTTACGGCGACCAAAATCTAAATTCTAAAGTTCAAGGGCGTGTCGCTCCAAAACGCGGTTAACGAGGTGTTTGGGACTATTTTACTGATCGAAATGACAACCCAAAGTTGACTGTTTGCACGAATCTTTATTCTTGAAAAGCAATCGACCAAGAACCACAATCAATGACGAAAATAACGATTATTGTGACAGTCAATCAATCTATCGAACGATCGATCGTAAACTGAAACAACAATACAACGAAGTTCTATCAATCTAACGAAAAGCCGCGGAATACATGATCAAAGAATAGCATGTTAAATACTGGGCTCTAAAGTCTATAACGAGATTAACAATACAAGTGAAACAGAACAAAAGTTTGATGACAAATTAAAAGAGTTTGATGACTGATAAACAGCGCATTGTTCTATCTAAATGATGGGCGTTCACTGACTCGCAAATTGGCACGAATTTGGCCTTTGAATCTTAAATCTATACAGATCATTGTAATATTTGTTTGTATATTGTCGCCCAACACTGAAAAGACTGGAGAGGGAAAAACAAAGTTACAAAGGTACTCACATATCGGTCCCGCTTGTGCCAGAGGTTGAGAAAAACGAAAGGGCGAAAGTTTACCAAGGCTATTCAAAACTTACGAAGAACTGATTAAAGGGACGCTAAAATTGCCTTTTATATGCGCGTGGTGACGCTGAAAGGTCCGATTACAAAACCAATAGAAATACAGAAAAACAGATAAGCATTGTAACTATGTGGCTATCTAAGATCATTCTGAAATTAGTGAACTAATCAATAATCAATCAAAAAATGAGCCTTCTGGCTAATGTCCTTAACATACACCAATGCATAAGAAAGTTGCATATCATGTAGACATATCTTTTCTTTGATGCATTAAGAAAACACTCACACATTTTCACAATTCTAATATTAAACGTTCTATCAAAAGCCTTATTTTCAATACCAGAAACATTTTTTCATCACTAAAATCTTCAGAGGTACATGTAGATCTTTCAAATGTGAGGGGGAATTAGAAGAAACACTTTTACATACCTCATGAGGTTCATGTCCAAAGATGTAAACTGCATTGGAGGGTGTGAGCTGTGCTGATGGACATATGTGATGTGCTGTGCTAATCTGTAAAAAAAAAAAAAAAAAAAAAAAAATTATGCAGCAAGACGACCAAGCTTTCACATCATGTATCTCCGTAGGACTGTTTGGAGGTAAGCAAATACCATTTGTCAATTTTATGGTCTGTGCTCTGCTAACAAGACATAGGCTGTATTTTACTTTTTTTTCACTTGGCTGAGGTCTACCACTACGCTTTTAATTTTCTTAATTTCAATGTGTAGTGTAATAATCTGATGTGTAGTGTAATAAATAATGTGTAGTGTAATAAATCTTCAAATATGTGAACTTCATATATTCAACGAATCAGAATGAGGTAATTCGATCCTGGCACCATGCTTGGTTAAAAATTATCAAATTCATGTACCCTTGGAAACCACAATCATACACATCAGTGAAGAAAATCCGGGGGGGGGGGGGGGCAACCTCTCACCTTAAGTCATTATCTCTATCTGGTTTATCCTGAATCAGCCAAAGCAAGTCAAATCTTGACAACAGTGCTGCTGGGAGCTGAATGTTCTGCTCTGCAGATTTCTTTGGATTATATCGTCCGTATGCTGGATTAGCAGCAGCCAGGATAGACACTCGTGCATTCAGGCTTGTCATGATTCCAGCCTTACAAAACAAGAGGTTAATCAACATGTAACAATCACTCATAATAAATAGTAAACTAAAGGTAGTTTCTAAGCCAAGTACTAGGGATGGGCCATAAGGCTTGTAGATCTCACAGACAAAAATTTACAAATAATCATATTACACACCTAGAATCATTTCTCCTGTCAGAGGATCTTTCATGACAGCAGCAGTGAGACCTACTCCTGAGCTTCCACGTCCTGTGGTGTACTGACCTGCATAAGAATAAATTCAACAACATAAGAAATAAAATACATGTAATTAATAAAATCACATTCTTCAGAGAGCAATATAAAATGACCAAGGAAATTATACTTTTAAAGTATGAAAAAAAAAGTAAATTAAAGAGGGCAAATGAGGTGAGTCTGTTATTTGTACAGTGACATGTTCCTAGGACGAGTTTTAAGATAACCATAATATCCTTTATATTTCATGGATTTGACCTAGAAGAGAGGGCTTGGGAAAAAATCTTCTAGAGCTAAATTTTAGTAAACCTCAAAATATGCATGTCCCTGTGGTCAAACTCGTGGTTTTAAAATTAGTTATCTTTCTTAACAGCTGAAATGTTTCATGATTTTAATGGTGGATGACTTCCACAACATTCACTCCCTTCATACGCCATCAAAATTAGTGTGCACAAACTTTGTACACATAGCATCCTGTCTTGCTGATGTCTATCCTACAATTTATGCAGAACCATGACCAGAAATTTCACTTCACAGACAAGTAGCTGTACTTTTCAATGGAGAGACAAGGACCTGTACTGGTGGAATAGACATTACATCTGCCACTGAAACATTAACAAATGCCTCAGAGAATATGAAAAAGTAGTTCTGGGACTAACTCCCCAGTTACATGCAAAGAATAGACCCAGGAAGACTTACAAGCAGCTCTGCGTGAATTAAGGTAAATTTCATTTACAAACTTATACCTGAAATGACTACTGGAGAAATTAAAAAATAGTTCCATATCGAGACCTTGTACATTGTATTCCTGAACCAACGTCATGATTTTGTTGTATTTCATAGAGTGTACCCAGACCCAGCAACTCAAGATCTGGAGGCACTGGAGACATGTATGTTAATCGATGAATTTGGTCAAAACCTAAAGAGCATGGAAGACTACTAAGCAACACTTGACAAACTATTGAACAAATACCCAGAGTTTCAGAATTACACCAAGAAATTTGTTGTTCCAATCCTGGCTGACTGGCCAGGGTGGTACCACTCAAACAAATTAATTGCAAATGGATGGAATCCCAGCATAAGTATCATACCTGAGCAAGGGCCCTTTCATGTTTGCCCGTTAATGCTTATGAAGATGTTGTCACAAACCTTAAATTTTTTTTTTGATAAACTGTTTTCATGTGTCTTTGGAGGAACTTTGTTTAGTATGGCATACTAAACATGCTTAATTGTGACTGCTGCTCTAGTTGGCTGGCAACTTATCAGAGAAGAAGTACTACGGAAGTTTGGAAAGTGTGAACAGCATGAATTCATATGCATCTTACACTTGCTTGAGCATGTTGTGCCTCTCATTTTTTGTCCAATACAATATTTTCAGAAGTGGTGACCTCAAATTATATGAGAAAATTAAGGCACAAATAGCCATCATTTTCATATGCTGGAAAAGGAAACATTACAATAAGTCATAAGTCAACCTTGTCCTTTTTGAGTAACTGTGCTTACCAATGCAGACATCTTCCAGAATACTGGTTAAGGAAGTCAACACTTCTTAAGCTATTCTCAGAAAAGAAAGTTGAAGTCTGGCACTCTGTTCTGAGAAGAAACACTGAGAAGTTCAATGATGCAAGAAGAGTTAAAGATATTGCAAGGACGTCACTTGCATCATCAGGTTTCTTAAGTGATTTCATACAATCCTTTGTTCTGCAGTACCACCAAGACCACTCTCAACCAGACCTTTGGCTCATTGCAGGAAAAACAGCAGAATTTCTTCTCAATAATTGTTTCACAACATCACACAGAACTGTGGCAAATCACAACAGGTCACTATCCTATGAGAATAAAATATATAGTAAAATCTTTGATAATCTCGATCAGGATAGTACTGTAGTTGCATGTTGTAAAACTGCTTTCCAGGCCACCATAAAAAAAAAAGAGCTTTCACTTTAAACTAGTTACTGGAAAAAATGCCATGCCCATACACAAATAAATTCTGACATCTGAAAAATTATTTCAGGCCACAGTAATTTGCTTTTACGGTTGAATTGAGATAGGATAGAGGCATTAATCAAAAGATAACTTACAAACAAAAACTAACATAATAAATTTTGTATTTAACATACATTAATAACAAAAATCCAAACATGTGGGCAATAATTTTGCTCATTATTATATCTTAATTTTTTATTTCAGGTTGAAAGCATATTTACAAACAATGGGCAGCCAAGAGGAATGCTGCAGTACTATCTGCCGACTTTTGACACTAGAGTTGATACCAAGTGTTTTCCACTAGGTTACAACTTAGATGATGTAGTACCTGACTTGAAGCCGATGTCACAGTGATATGTGTACCCCCGTGATATGTGTACCCCCGCACACATATCACTAGTGATATGTGTACCCCCTCCAAGATGGCGGCCAGTGATATGTGTATCCCCCACCCCCCTCCCCTCCATAAAATAAATAATTACGGCTAGCTTGTGTTAATGGACGCAAATCGTTCACTGAACCATCTTCCACAATCAGAACTGTAAAGACACGACTCGCGAGCCCAACAGTTCTTATGGGCCAGTAGCAAACATCAAACAATCTATTGGAAATATAAAGGAATCCAAATTGTCATGTAAACAAAAATATATCTTGGGGATACACATATCACTGGTGACTGCAATCGTATCGGCTTTGTCGCCTGTCTAGCACTGAAATTACTTGCAACTAGCTCCTTTAGTGGCTAGTACGTAAGTGCATGAGATATTTCACCAACTGACAGCAAGTTTTATTGATTCACAATCATATTTGTCACTGACAAATTTAAAAAGTACACAGACGACATCGCACTAGCCAGGGGATACGTATATCACTGAGATCTCTCGTTCAGTGATATGTGTATCCTCAACATATCTCGGGGTTAAGCATATTACGGAAATCGTAGTAAGTGATATGTGTATCCCTTGGTAAAGCAAGCGCTGTTGTCTTTCTAGCAAATTACTAGCTAAGCTTATATATGGCTTGTAAGTGTATTATTCATTCCAAATTGACAGACGACAGCGAGTTAGTCAGGGGATACACATATCACTGCGATCGCCGTTCAGTGATATGTGTATCCCCAATACATCTAGGGGATACAATGTGGATACGCATATCGCGGCAATCGCAGTCAATATGTGTATTGTTATTCAGTTGCACTGTGATCTTCTTCCGTTTATATTTTGGATCGGAAACTTTAAAATATAAAACCACAAAATTTATTCCTCGTAGCCATGTTTTCTTTGAAGCTCTAAGAGGCCCAGGTGCAAAGCTTCAGTGTTTTGTGTATCCCTACCAGGGTTACACATATCACTAGTGATATGTGTGCGGGGGTACACATATCACGGGGGTACACATATCACGGGGGTACACATATCACTGCGACACCGAAACTAAACCGAAACTAAACCGAAACGACATGCCCGTTGAGTGATCTGGTACTGACTCGGCCAATCCCAGCATTCATACTGACCCCACCAGTATTAGCAAAGTCGCGTATTAGAGGTAGTATGGTGTTATTCGTTTGGTGAAAACAATCCTCTGATTTTCAAACAGCCAAGAAAGCATTACTGATCAAGAATATTTCGGTATGTTAAGCTTACATTTACGAATGTAATCGTTTTCGATATGGTTATCCTCAATGAGCGATCTTAACAAATTTTAGTTTAATAATTTGCATCTTTCGCAACTTGACTTCCGGGATTTCTCAGGAACTGAAATAAGCCTTCTGTTAAAATATCGCTTTGTGAAAATCAGAGGATCTTTTTCCTCCTTCTGTCTTTATTTTAATTGAAGTGATGTTTATTTGGGCTCAGTTTGCGCATAACTGTCAACTGGTGTTACGGAAATTTTCCAACTTCATAAAATTGTTACCTTAGGCATCATAACAGACCTTTAATTGAGTGGCTATTTGGCTCTGTAGCTACTCTTTGCAAGGTAATATGTCTCTTTCCCGAAGCATTTTCACTGATTCGGAAAGGCTGGTAACATTCTTGATGGGGCATAAAGAAAATGCTGTTGCAGGATGCTTCGTTTTGTCTTGTTTCTCAAGTTCAAGGGTTTCCATTTTCATTTTCTGTCGAGATCTATATTTGTAAACCTGACGCTGAATGATTGCGTAAATCAAGTTTTCAAAGCCACAAAATGGATGGGGACAAAGTTATCTCTGAGAGAGAAAGGGCACTTCTAGAAAGGATTGCTCGGTTGGAGAAGAAACTGGAAGGATGTCAGTCCCAGATAGGTCAGTAACAAATATCTACATCTATTACATCGCTGGCAGCACCCGCGGGCACTACGACGCGAATCCTAAGTTCTGATTGGCTACTCGAGCAGGCAAGATGGGTTCATATTGCCCGCTTGTATTGATCCCGCGCAAGAAAAAAAAAAATGAGGAGTGGACTTACAAAGTTCGTAGTTCTTGTACAATGTCAGCGAAAGCGGAAGCGGCAGAAGACGGTCAAAACAAAGAAAACATAAACGACTCTCGTCGGTTAATTGTGCAACAAACCGCGCCGTTGGAAGTCATTAATAATGATTCTTATTACCGCGAAATCGTTTTGCTATATAACAAACCCTTTATGAACCAGGCTGGTTCGGACAAGATGGCCAACCATCCAACCATCTTGACCTCACGCTTGGTTAATAACGCATATATATTGTAATAAAGGGTGTAATACAAAATTAATGCCGAGTCGACAAACCCGTCTCTAAACTGCTCTACACTTATCACAGAGGAATCAGTAGGAAGAGATCCCGCTAACGTCTAAGTATTTCCATCCGTCGTTTCGTTGTTCTATACTTGAAATACCCAAATAACAAACGATAAGTTTTATTTTTTTTTTTTGCATTTGCGCTTGGTCGTTTCTTATTTAAGGTTTTGTTCTACTCGTGGAATAATATTAAACAATGTGGTTTCTCATTTTTCTGCAGATATTATTGATGATCAACGTCAGCAACTGGAAGAAAGGGCAATCAAAATGGAGTCTGCGTTGCTAACAACAACCAAAGAACTTTCAAATGCGAGAAAACAAGTGAGTTATTTCCTCTCTATAATTCGTATTGGGAAAATTTCCACTTGTGTATGTTGAAATAGGTGTTATTCTCTTCCGCTGATTTCTACCTAGAAATATCCAACGCTCCAAATTGAACCCTTATGATTGTTTAATTCATAGCTGAGGGAGAAAGACATGTCAAGTAGTCATCTTGCAGAGAAACTTGAGTCCATGACACAGCAGATAGAGGAGTACAAGGTATGTTTGAAGATCTACGTTGCAACTCTCTTAGGTGAAATAACGTGCTGTGCTGACCGTTGTTAATATATTCCCCATGATTGAATATTTATTCTGTTAATTCAAGCCTCTTCCAATTTGATTCAGTTGGATATATTTTGTTCTAAAACGTCGAAAAAAACAGGGGTATTTCACAAGTATGTGAATGTTAACGTATCACAAGAAAGTTCCTCGATTGAGCTACAATGGCGGAACTCCGCACAGGTTCAAACTCCAGCTCTCACTTAAAACATTCATGCTTTCATCAATTTTCAATCGCGGCAAGGAACTTCAAAAAGCAGGAGGAAAGAAAAATGATTGGAACCCCATCAGATACACTGACTTCGAAAATCTGATGTGTCGGTGAATTTGAACGAATGTGCAGCGGAACGCAGCCACACCTACCGCCATGTTTTCTTTTTTTCACAGAGCCTTCTTTTCGAAGAAAGGGAAAAAACTAAACACAGTATGGAAAGATTGGAAACGGTCCTGTCCAGAGTCGAGGCTGAGATGACTTCGCGGAAAGAGTTTCAAGGCTTCCTAAACGTAAGACAAGTTTTATTAGAATTAAAAAAAGTGTCATTTTGTCCACTTAGTATTGCAAATGTTTCCACCTTGGAAAAACTTATACGAGTATTCTCATACTCCAAGGTGACCTTATATCTTTCTAGGGAATCACGGAAAACATTGTCTATCTTCCACGATGAAATACGGACATTGTTAACTTGATCGCTATGGATATACATACAGGTCACAGACACTTAAAATCATGCTGTAGAGGCGAAGTATATGGTTATCATAAGATTACCATACGAGTTAAGCAGAGACGTATTTCTTTCCTTTTGTGACATAAATTCTCATCGAAAAGAAACATTTGCACGTTTTTGAGAAATTAGGAATCTCAAAATCACAATTGCGCTTCCTATATCGAGGAACTTTCAATCGAGTGTCGAAAGTAATGCGGTATTGCTTTGGGTTTTCCGTTTACTTTTAGTCACTCTGTATATTGGACCAGAAAACTTGAGCCAGGCCATTCACTCGACCAATCAGATGCAAACTGGAAACCACTCACGACTTGATCACTCGCGCTTTCCCGCGCTTCTATTTTAATCTGCTGTGATTGGCTTATATGATGTTAGTAACCCTAGCTTCCATCAGCTGTTTTGATTACCTTAGTTTTAGCTTTTCAATGCTCAATTCAAGGCTTCACTTATACGCGTATTCTTCTCAATTAGCTTTAACTTGTGTTTTTCTGTTTTGGCAATCGCAGGAGATGCTTGTTGCTGTTAAGGAGGAGTTACACACTCCGCTACAGATTGTCTTCAACAAACTGACGAGATTAGAAAATACACTTCACGAGTCGCCCCAAGAAATGACCCATTATAGGTGTCAAGCTGGGCCCAGTTTTAAAAAGGTTCCATATTCGCCGGATCCAGGATGCAGGGTCCTTCAATCAGAAGCAGCAAACACTGCTCAGGACGTAATGAAGGAGCCTTCTCAAGCTTCATCCAATTTCCAATCACCCGGTGGCTCGGCACTGGCTAGCTCGAAACTTTTCACCATTGGACGCGCAGATCCAAATGAAGAAAAAGAAGATGAAATTAACTTGTCTCCAAGCAAGAGATCTCCCAGTAAGCAAGGAAATACCTTCCTGCAAAAGCCTGATTCCTCTACATCATACACTGAAGATGTTCATTTTGAGCCACTCATACCCCTCCCTGAACGAGTTGAAGTACAGACTGGAGAGGAAGATGAAGAGGTCATGTTCAGTAGCAGAGCCAAGCTGTATCGCTATGACAAAGATGTATCTGCTTGGAAAGAGCACGGTATTGGCATATTAAAGATTCTGTATAACTCAGAGAAGGGACGTAGTCGAATATTGATGAGACGCGAGGCAATCCATAAGATTTGTGCTAATCACTTCATCACAAATGATATGAAATTAACAGAAAAGAAAGGCACGACCAATGCGTGGATTTGGAATACTTTTGCTGATAATTCAGAGGAGATTGAGAAGCAAGAGCAATTGGCAGTGAGGTTCAAAACCCAAGATGAGTTCCTATTGTTCAAGAAGAAGTTTGAGTACTGTCAAAATTTACCAAAGAAAGATACTTCTAACGTACATAAAACGGCACAATCCACAAACAAGAAGACTTCCGCCCTCATGGGTAAATTTGCTGCAAAACCTGGCTCTTGGTCATGCTCTGTGTGTTTAATTTCCAATGAAGAACATACAAGTGTGTGCATCGCCTGTGGAGCTGCCAAGTTGTCAGGAGTAAATGCAGCTGTCTCCCGCCCTGAGGCTTCCAAGTCTGGTTTTCAATTTTCGAGTGGAGCAACACCAAGTAGTTCACCACCACTTGGTTTGCAAGGAAAACCTTCATCTGAAGGCCCATCTTTAGTTACAAATGTCGATGCAGGAACAACATTTGCCGTTGTGAATAGTGGTCTTGAAACATCGGATGGTTCCTCAATCAGCTCCTCTTTTAGTTTTTCAATAGGAAAAGATGCTAACAAAATTATTCATACTAGTTCTACCGGGTCGCAAGTTGACTTTGGAAAGAGCGGCGTGCAAACGCTGAATACAGCCTCGAGCAGTTTGCCAATTAGCTTTTCACTCAGAGAAAATGGTACCAGAATAGAGAAGACAAGTTCAAGTAGTTCGCCATTTGTGTTTGGTACTTCATCAGACGGAACAACTCATAACAAGGCATCTGAGTCCGAAGAAGGCGCTGTACCAATTCAAGTGTTTGGTGTATCCTCCACTCTGCCAGCAGGGACAAAGCCTCCAATGACTCAACCATTTGTGTTGGCGCCCTTTGGAGTCCCTGCTAATGCAGACAAATCAAACTCCCCTACCTTCACTTTTGGCTCGTCAGGCATGGCTGGAGCATCATTTCCTTCCTTGTCGACAACAGAGAAAGCTGCCTTTGAAAACACTCTGTTGTCTACCGAAACGTCTGTGTTTGGTGGGACACCACAACTGGCTGATCCCGGCGTGCCATTTGGTTCCTTTAATACTGGGAAGTCCCCATCTTTTGATCCAGATTTATCTGCATCCGATAAACAGGCGGATCCTCAATTAGGCGAGAAAAATGAGGGGGACAGTCAAGTGCCACTAAATGTTTTAGAGCATGCTTTGCAGGGTCAAACTTATCCTCCGTTTTCATTTAGTACGCCCACCACCAATCTAGGAATTTCCGAGCAGAAATTGTTTTGGCAACAACCCACTGGTACCTTTCAGTTTGGTCAACTTCAGTCCCTTCCACCTCTCGGTGGAGCTAATTTGTGGCACCGGGGAACAGGGCCGCTCTCGGATCCTGCCAAATCACAACTTAAGGGTACTCCACAGACGCCAGAAATGTTCCCTCAACCGTTTACACATTCTCAGATGCAAGGGGCATTTACTTTAAGTAGCAGACCCGACATGGACTTTTCTAGCAGTGAGTTACTTCGACGCCTTGCTGCTGCAAAAGAACAGCAAGAATTAGTTACTCCAGACTCCCCAGCCGGAGGCTATGACTTTACACCTTATGTTGTTGACGAGCCAGGAGAGGAGTTTTCCTTGCATGGCACAACCGTGCCTACATCGTTTGTAGCAGAAGAATATGACCATAATCATGATGATGATGATGTTAAATACATTGATGACACGGAAGATTCTGACGATGAAACCATAAGTTACTCTGCCACCGACGATGAAGAGGATGAATTAGATAAGTCTCCCTCGAGAATGCCAGCCATGCAACCATCTCAAGTGCAGGTACAGTTTCAATCTGGTAAAGGAAATGTGGTAACGACCCCAGTGAAACCAGTTCCGATTCATTCCGTCCCATCAGAGAACATTGGGCCTGCCACTCTTCCTTCTCACGTGACTGGGAGACGTTTTTTGACAGCTAAGAGTCCACTTAAGGCAACAAAAAAGCAAGACGAAGACTGTGTTCTCGTTTATGAAGTTCGTGCCACAATAGGTGATCGCGAGAAAGCATGTCGCCTTTGTCTACCGGTAAATTTCTTCAATTATACTAAACACGCACCTTGCAGTGGATGCTATGGTTATGGGATATCAAAAGAGCCTATGATATCAAAGAACGAGAATGAAGCAAAGGGCACTGAGTATAAAAGTATAAGTATAAGTATACCCTAAGTATACCCACCTCACATGTGTTTGGAGAGTCCTCTGCGGTTGGTCAACTGACATTTTCATCTCTAAAGCCCAAAGAAGACGATGCATTTTCCATGACTCAGGAAAGAGAGAGCTTTAAACCATTTCAAGGAGCTGGTAAAGAGTTATTTGCTGAGACTAGTGAAGACGTCGAAGGGCAAGATGACGATAAACTTCACTTTGAGCCAATCATTGCTCTCCCAGATGAAATTCATGTTGTGACAGGTGAAGAAGGTTTAGATGTGCTGTTTTGCGAGCGAGGCAAGCTATACCGTTTTGACAGTGATTCTAGTCAATGGAAAGAACGAGGGCTTGGAGAAATGAAGCTCTTACAGCATCCAAAGTCTGGTCAAGGAAGAGTGCTCATGAGACGGGAGCAGATAAAAAAATTGTGTGCCAATCATTACATCAGTGCTGGGATGGAACTCAAACCCAATGTTGGATCAGATCGTTCTTGGATGTGGTTCACTCCAGCCGATTATACCGAGGGTGAGGCGAAACCAGAGAGGCTCGCCATTAGGTTTAAGTCTGAAGAAATTGCTGGAAAGTTCAAGGAAGTATTTGATGACCTCAAAGAGACATTACCCTTAGAAACTAGCCCTGCAAAGGAGGCAGCTGGTAATGAACAAGGAACTGGTTGTGCACTTTATAAGCAATTTTTGTCGAGGTTTGCTCCTGCTCCAGGTTCGTGGATATGTGAAGTGTGTGACGTTGATAACAATGCCGAACATTTACAATGCATTGCATGTAACTTTGGTAAGACTGCAACAGAACCTCAGGGAACAATGTCCAAAGCCAAGGAAGAAAATTTGAAATCTTCAGGACCAGTGTCGAATGCTGTGGTCCTTCAATCAGAAGCAGCAAACACTGCTCAGGACGTAATAAAGGAGCCTTCTCAAGCTTCATTCATTATCCAATCACCTAGTGGCCTGGCACTGGCTAGCTCGAAACTCTTTACTATTGGACGTGGAGATCCAAACGAAGAAAAAGAAGATGAAATTAACTTGTCTCCAAGCAAGAGATCTCCCAGTAAGCAAGGAAATACCTTCCTGCAAAAGCCCTCAACGATACCTGGAAAGAGTAACCTACCCAGCAGTCTTCCATTTGGTGGAACAACACCTGTGAAGTTCACCTTCAGTTTGACAGTTTCACCTGGGTCATTATCTCCCAAACCTAAATCACCATCATCACCTGTGACGCCGTCCTCCTCTGAGAACCCTGGCCGTGGAGAAGATGATGGTCCATATTTTGAGCCACTGACACCACTTCCTGCTAAGGTGGAATGCCGAACAGGAGAAGAAGGTCAAGAGGTGCTTTTCTGTCAACGTTGTAAATTGTTCAGGTATGACGGTGATACATCGCAGTGGAAAGAAAGAGGTGTTGGCGATATCAAGATACTTTGTGACTCGAAATCTAATAAAAACAGGATTTTAATGAGGCGTGAACATGTCTTGAAACTCTGTGCTAACCACGTGATTTCTACGGATATGATGCTGAAGCCTTTTCCAAACTCCGATAAGGCATGGCTCTGGACAACACTTGCTGACTTCTCGGAAGAAGAAGCCACAGCAGAGACTTTAGCTGCAAGGTTTAGAACAAGTGAAGTTGCTACTAAATTCAAAAAAACCTTCGACAGTGCTGCACAGTTGCTTGTATCTAAACCAGAGAAGGGTCTGTCTTCATCAAAACCAGAAAACGAAGATGATGAAACAGGTGATGATAACCACGATGGACCACATTTTGAGCCGATTATTCCTCTTCCCGAAAAGATTGATGTCAAAACTGGTGAAGAGGATGATGAGGTAATTTTTTCTCACCGAGCCAAGCTATATCGTTTTGTTGCTGAGGACAAGCAGTGGAAAGAGCGAGGAGTTGGGGATATAAAGCTTTTGAAAAATAGACAAAGTGGAAAGATGAGAGTTCTGATGCGGCGGGATCAGGTGCTTAAAATATGTGCAAATCACCAGATAACCGCTGACATGAAACTACAGCCCAATGCAGGTTCAGATAGATCGTGGGTGTGGAGCACAATGGCAGACTTTTCAGAGGGGGAATGTAGAGCTGAGCGACTTGCTGTGAGATTTAAATCAGAAGAGACAGCCAAGCAGTACAAGGAAAAGTTTGAGGAATGTCTCGAAATGCTAAAGCACCCGACACCAGTGAAACCACACATAGAACCCAAGACCATAGATACCAAAGAAGATCTTATGTCCAAGTTTAAACCTGCTGAAGGATCGTGGGAATGTACGGTCTGTATGGTAAACAACGATAGTGATAAAGTAGCGTGTGCAGCTTGTGGAAGTATTAAACCAGAAGCAAAACCAAGTCAAGGCCAAAAGAAGGAAGTGAAATCGTCTTTCCTATTTGGATCTGGAGCCTCATCCTCCGGCGGGAGCTTTACGTATGGCTTCGGTGTATCAAGTCAAGAGGGTGATACGAAACCAGTTTTCACTTTTGGTAGTTCGAACCAAACATCGAGTCCAAGCTCGGGATTTTCAGTCACCTTTGGTTCCTCAAAGCAAGGAGGACCTGGGAGTGAGCAGCATACAGAGGACTCCAATAACAGTCTCTCCTTATCAAATGAACAAAGGCCTGATGAAGAAGCTGATGACTCCAAAGATGACCACAAACACCAAGAAATTTCGAAAAACCAAACATCAGTCAACCTGACCAAAGAAGAGGGAAAAAATGAAGATGCCGGGAAAGACATCATGACGAAGTTTAAACCTGCCGGAGGATCGTGGGAATGTACTGTCTGTATGGTAAACAACGACAGTGATAAAGTATTGTGTTCAGCGTGTGGAAGTATTAAACCAGGAGCAGAACCAAGTCAAGGCCAAAAGAAGGAAGGCAGATCGTCGTTGCTATTTGGATCTGGAGCCTCATCCTCCGGCGGGAGCTTTACGTATGGCTTCGGTGTATCAAGTCAAGAGGGTGATACGAAACCATTTTTCACTTTTGGTAGTTCGAACCAAACATCGAGTCCAAGCTCGGGATTTTCAGTCACCTTTGGTTCCTCAAAGCAAGGAGAGCCTGGGAGTGAGCAGCATACAGAGGACTCCAATAACAGTCTCTCCTTATCAAATGAACAAAGGCCTGATGAAGAAGCTGATGACTCCAAAGATGACCACAAACACCAAGAAATTTCGAAAAACCAAACATCAGCCAACCTGACCAAAGAAGAGGGAAAAAATGAAGATGCCGGGAAAGACATCATGACGAAGTTTAAACCTGCCGAAGGATCCTGGGAGTGTGAGATCTGTATGGTGAACAACAACAGTGATAAGGTCGAATGTGCAGCTTGTGGAAGTGTAAAGCCAGGAGCAGAAGTCATTAAAGAACAAAGGCAATATTCAAAATCACTTTTTCCATTTGGGTTTGGCGCCTCGTCATCTGGGGGAGTCTTCTCATTCGGCTCTAGTGGAACCGCTCAAGGCGATCCAAAACCAGTTTTCACTTTTGGCAGCCAGAACCAGACTTCCATTCCAAGCTCTCAAGTTCCATTTAGGTTTGGCGCCTTAGGTCAAGGAGGAAAGTTGGGTGAACTGCAAACTAACAAAGATCCTAAAGCTAGTTCCTTGATTGACTCAGCAAGCAATAAAGGAACTGATGAGAACAAAGATGATCTAAAGCAGATTATTAAAGAACGGGTAGATGTCAAAGAAGAAGCTCGAGTGGATAAAAGCAGCACAGAAGAGAATACATCGAGCCTAGAAAGGTCAGTTGTGCGAGTTGTGTTTGACATCATGTTGAGATCGTATTCTAGTAACTGAAGGATTTCCGAAATAAATGGACTGGGTAACTGAGGGATATTTCAAATGCAGTGTTCGAAGTGAATTGTCTGTTTTTTACAAGGTTTTTTTCCCATCTATGATCTTGCTCCACCTTTGGGACACGCATGAGGATAAAGGCTGATACATGGGACGCAGGAACGGGAATCTAGGTCCGATTCTTAAGAGATTATAATAGTTTTTTTGTTTTTGTATTTGTTTTTTTAAGCACAAAATAGCCTAAATAGAACATATAGGACACGTTTACCCGTTATACTTCCAAAATCGAAGGTACATGTATTCATAACTGATTCAAGTGTAATTATTATCGAAAGTTTCGATCCAAAAATCCACCAGACATTTTCTTCTTTTTTCTGCTACAGTGACAAGGACTCTGCCCTTGCCCTGCAAGACACAAAAGAAACTTTGCCAAACGAGGAGCTAAAGTTTCTGTTTGGTTCTCCCAACGTATCGTCATTGTCAGTCCAGTCAATAGCCAATTCGTCTCTGACTAACAGTCCGTTTGGGCAGAAACCAAAATCCGGTAATTCTGCTTCTGGGTTTTCGGGATCAGGCACCAAACTATTCACATCCCCATCTTCGGCAGACCGTTATGAGTCGACAACGGAAGAGGACCACGAGGGTCCACACTTTGAGCCGATAATCCCTCTACCTGAAAAGATCGATGTTAAGACAGGGGAAGAGCATGAAGAAGTGATGTTCTCACACAGGGCAAAGCTATATCGTTTTGTGGCAGAGGACAAACAGTGGAAAGAGCGAGGAGTTGGGGATATAAAACTTTTGAAAAATAGGCAGAGTGGAAAGCTAAGAGTTCTGATGCGGCGGGATAAAGTGCTGAAAGTTTGCGCCAATCATCAGATAACCGCCGAAATGAAACTACAGCCTAATGCAGGTTCAAATAGATCGTGGGTGTGGAGCACAATGGCAGACTTTTCAGAGGGGGAATGTAGAGCTGAGCAACTTGCCGTGAGATTTAAATCAGAAGAGACAGCCAAGCAGTTCAAGGAGAAGTTTGAGGAATGTCAGAAAATGCTCAAGAACCCAACAGCAGTGAAACTACAAGTAAAACCTAAAAGCATAGATTGGAAGGAAGATCCTATGTCCAAGTTTAAACCTGCTGAAGGATCGTGGGAATGTACTGTCTGTATGGTGATCAACGACAGTGATAAAGTAGAGTGTATTGCTTGTGGAAGTATTAAACCAGGAGCAGAACCAAGTCAAGGCCAAAAGAAGGAGGTCAAACCGTCGTTTTTATTTGGATCTGGAGCCTCATCCTCCGGCGAGGACTTAACGTCTGGCTTCGGTGTATCAGTTCAAGAGGGCGATAATAAACCAGTATACACTTTTGGTAGTTCGAATCAAACACCGAGTCCAAGCACAGGATTTTCATTCACCTTTTGTTCCTCTAATCAAAGGCGAAATTTGAGCGAATATCACACCAACAAAAACTCTTAAGCTGATTCGTTACTTGAGTCGGCACGTGATGGAAGGAGCTGATGATACCAGAGATGATCAGACCCAGACTGTCGGTTCCAATAGGCAAACTCCCGATCCAAGCCAGAAGTCAAAAGGATACTTAAATTCAGATCTGGAGCTACTGGAGGCTCTTGTGGAACAAGTGTAGGTGACAAAGAAGTTTCCACTTTTTGCAACTCTAAGTAGTACTTTCCAAAAGGTCTGGAAAGGAGCAGACTGACAGCAATTTTTATAAAAATAACGACACATTTGAAACTAAATTTATAAGACATGTTTCGGTCGTTCAACGACCATCTTCAGTTGAGAGTAGAACTGATTTGAAGTTACATTTGAGTTTATAATGTACAGTAAAAACCCGGAAGTCAGAACCTAAAAATTAAGAACCTGTTGGCCTAAAATTTGCCATTTACACCCCCTATAAACAAGAACCTATTTAGCCTAAGAAAATTAAAATAGGTTCTTATTTTCTAAAATCATATAGTACATTACAGGTACACTGAAATTATTTACTGTAATCATAATCGAAGAAAAACCAGATTGCCATTGCTGTAAAACATGACTTTCTTAAAAAAAATTTGTGCAAAATATGTAGTTACTAAATATAGGACAATTACCAACTTGTTATGCAGGTGTGTTTTTCTCCAAGAATAAGAACCTGTTTTAAAAACCTAAATAGCCTAAAATTTTGTTAAGTACCATTTATATAAGAACCTGTTTAGGCTAACTCCTAAAAATGTAGGTTCTTACTTGCGGGTTTTTACTGTGGTACCAAACAAAAGCTATTGAAAGAATACCCAAAGGTAACAAAAGAGTGTAAAAAATGACGGGTTAATTAGAACGAAAGAGTTAAATTAACGTGATATAATTGCTTGTATTGTTTAAAGAAGGTTGGTCCCAGGAAATATGTAGCGCTTCTTTTATCTTGACCAAAACTCAGATCTCTTCGAATATACCTGCTAGTCTTTTTTCAAATTACCCTATGTCGGCCCCTTCTCTGTTATAGCACAAAACAGATTACGTAAATTACTTAAACGTTATTGTAACAATCTCGATGTTAAGCTAGCCTTTTCCTCCTTCAAGATCCGCGACATGTTTGGTGTGAAAGACCCTGTGCCTGTCGAACCTCGTTCGAATGTTGTTTACAAGTTTACCCGTGCAAGCTGTAATTCTTGCTATGTCGGCGAAACTAGCCGACACCTTTCGACACGCATTCGCGAACACTTAGACAGGGACACGACCTCCCATATCTTTCAACATCTTCAACAATCCCAAACATGCCGCAATTCCTGCTCTGCTGAGTGTTTTAAAGTTACAGATCGTGCGACCACAAGATTCCAGGTCAAGATAAAAGAAGCCCTACATATTTCTTCGGACCAACCTTCTTTAAACAAGCAATTATATCACGTTTGTTTAACTCTTTCGTTCTAATTAACACGTCATACCATACACTCTTTTGTTACCTTTGGGTATTCTGTCAGTTTCAATAGCTTTTGTTTAGTACTACAATATAAATTCAAATGTAATTTCAAATCAGTTCTACTCTCAACTGAAGATGGTCGTTCAACGACCGAAGCATGTCTTATAAATTTAGTTTCAAATGTGTCGTTCTTTTTATAAAAATAGTAGTTTCCTGGTGAATTTGAATTTTCATTATCAGGGGGAAGGTTTCAGGTTTGACTCCACAGGAATAACCTCAGCCGAAGAAACAAAATTATACTCCTTGTAACTCCAATCGAACAAAATAGCACCGTTGTTTTAGTGTGGGCCTGGAACATCATTCTGGTTTCAAAAGGTCTTAAAATAGTCTAGCTTGGTTCAATTCCATTCATAAATTTTTGTACCTCGGAGGAAAACTTAAGGGAACTCACCCGGGAACCTAGGTTTTGATCTAAATCTGCTGCATTACTGAGTAGGAGAAACGGAAATATAGGGTTGATTTAAAATTTGAAACTCGAGAGAGTGGAGTTGAAGACATGCAATAGCTGTCAAATTAACATTATCACTGACATAGAAAAAGGAAACACAAGACTTTTAAATACTTACGGCTACATTCAAACGTTTATTTTGACTTGAGGAAATAAACAAACAAAAGTCTTTCTTGCCAAGTTTATGAAAAATTAGCGTATTGGACATGTACAAATGCAAAAAAATTTTAAAGAATATTTACAAGAGACAAAAAATGATTCCTTGTATCTAAAAATAAAGCAAAAGAGCTCAAAACTGCGAGATACATTGAAAATAGCAATGAGTACAACGGTAAAGGCACACTTTACAACAGCTTCCTCTCCTATACAAACTGTATCTAATCTCTCAGGTCAACGGAGAAAATATATCAAATACAAGAACAGTACTCTCCTCATATTGACTCCAACTCTCTCTGGACTCTTTAACCTCTCTCACTGAACAAAAGTGATCTTAGTCCTGTTGGAATTGATTTGCCAGACATTCAAGTCTTCATACTCCCCAAGACAGGCATCAAATTGATCTGGCGTGAAGCCCTTTGTCAAACATCGTTGCTGTACGTCTGGGAGTCTAAGTTGAAAAAAAAAAGCATTTATCACGTAAGAAATTATCAAGTAGCTTGTTGGCATTGTTCCCATCAATTCACCCCCAATTAGAAATCTTGAGATCCCCCTCCATTATCGTCACAACATTCATATCACTTGCACCCCTTAAAAATATGCAACCTTTTTAGCTGAAATTTGTTTAACCTGATTGTGCAATGGTAATTTAATTCTAATCACTTTATTCAAATAATTTTCAAATGACTTACTTTACACTGCTGGCATCTCCAGCCATTTCTTTTATAATTCCATAAATCGCATCAACTGGGTTTACAGTCCTGACAGAGAACAGATACACTGGTTCAGCTAAAAATAAAATGTCCAACAACACAGAACAAATCTATTGCTTGCTTAATCAAAGACCTAATATCCAGGTAACTAAATGGGTATAAGGGAATGAGCTTTTAAGGTAACCAAGTTAGCTTCTGACAGGCTTATTGCCCCATCTTCCAGGGAACCCTAATTCCATCTGGTGCTCACACCATCTGCATGATTCCAATCTCTATGGTACCCTCCCTGAAACGTAACCCTTTCCACCGTAACATCAGTATGCATATTCTCCCTACTGTTCTCTATACATTTCCTAAGATGTTGACAAGGAGAATTTATTTGACAAACCCAAGCGTCTTTAGTTTGCAAAAACTAGTTTCGTTTGTAGAGACTATTAAAAGAATTTTAGTTTTTACAAAGACGAGAGGTGAAAGTTTCAGGAATATGATCATTTTCCTTCTTCTCTTAACTTTAATGTTTGATTCAGCAGTGACGCTGTGAAGAGAAATAAGATGCTAATCAATCCTAAGGGTCAAACGGCTAAGAAATAAATCAAGAAAGAATTGGGCTTGTATTTGTATTCATAGCTCCTGTGTGACCTTCAGTGTCAGCACTATTTTGGTCAAAAGTATTGTAATTATTGCATATCTTTTAAGTTGCTACTTGTTGATCAAGTGGATGTCTCACCTTGTTTTAGTTTCATCTTCAATTAAGGAAGCCTTAGACATTTCCATAAGTCTCATTGCTTCATTCACATCTTCCTTCTCCACCACATCTGCCAAACGGAGACGAGCCTATAGAAATGTAACAAACACTGCATTTTTTACTATAAATAAATAATATATATAATATATAATAATAAATAAATAAATATATAAATACGGGGGCCCACATGTAGGACTTGTACCATTTTTATGTGAACATGTCATCTAAACATATTTTTTCAAGTACAAAGGGCAGAGTTAACCCTGGCTAGCCCCTCACAGTTTCTTTGTGCTATCCCTATGGGAATTTACTGAGAGGACTAAAACCTTGAACAAAACAAAATGGAAAATAAAATTGACTATTAAACCCTCCCAACCTTCCTTATCCCAAAAGAGCACATTTGTTTTATCACCTGATGGAGTTTTCCCTTCATTTTTTTTCCAGGCTGTTAGTTTCTTGCATATATTACAATCATATGTGTGATAATGTTAATTAACATTTCTGGTTTTTCTCTGTATGGGATCCCTCACCTTAAACTAGCACTTGAATGGGAAAAGGTTACTCTTCACAATCTGTCTTATTACTCTTATTAAAATAAGGCACCTAAGGAAAAGTCACAGGAAGTACTGTAATTACAAGTACTAACCAAGGCAGTTGCAAGACGCAGAACAGCCAGAAGTGTTCTTGCTGAGGTGAAAGTTGTGTCTCTGTTGGTCCTAGCTTCCTTTCTCATTTCCACATATGCACTGACAATGTAATCTGTAAGAGCCTCAGGGATCAGAGGTTGTTTTTCCTTGCAGGCAGCAATGTAACGCCTGTTAAAAAAAAAAATTTGTTATGACTGAATGAAGCAAAAAGTGCACCTGCATTCAGTCCTAAAGGGTTCTACAATCACATTGTTTTCAATTGCGAGTGAATTTTAACAATTGTATTTAAAAACATACTCCATACACCAATACAAAATAATGTTCCAACACATGGTACTGATAGAAAGTGTAGTAGTGTTTTCACTCATCTTTTCCTAGATTAATTGAGCAAACACTCACAAATTTTCACAGTTCTACTGTCAAATGTTCTATCAAAAGCCTTATTTTTGATACCAGAAACTTTTTCATCACTAAAATCTTCAGAGGTACATTTAGATCTTTCAATGTGAGGGGGAATTAGAAGAAATACTTTTACATACCTCATGAGGTTCATGTCCAAAGATGTAAACTGCATTGGAGGGTGTGAGCTGTGCTGATGGACATATGTGATGTGCTGTGCTAATCTGTAAAAAAAACAAAAAGAAAAAACAAAAAATAAAATTATGCAGCAAGACAACCAAGCTTTAACATCATGTATCTCTGTAGGACTATTTGGAGGTAAGCAAATACCATTTGTCAATTTTATGGCCTGTGCTCTGCTAACAAGACATAAGCTGTATTTTATTTTTTTTCACTTGGCTGAGGTCTACCACTACACTTTTAATTTTCTTAAGTTCAATGTGTACGTGTAATAATCTGGATGAGGTAATTCCTGGCACCATGCTTGGTTAAAAATTATCAAATTCATTTACCCTTGGAAACCACAATCATACACATCAGTGAAGAAAATCCAGGGGGGGGGGGGGACAACCCCTCACCTTAAGTCATTATCTCTATCTGGTTTATCCTGAATCAGCCAAAGCAAGTCAAATCTTGACAACAGTGCTGCTGGGAGCTGAATGTTCTGTTCTGCAGATTTCTTTGGATTATATCGTCCATATGCTGGATTAGCAGCAGCCAGGATAGACACTCGTGCATTCAGGCTTGTCATGATTCCAGCCTTACAAAACAAGAGGTTAATCAACATGTAACAATCACTCATAATAAATAGTAAACTAAAGGTAGTTTCTAAGCCAAGTACTAGGGATCATGTCCACCTTTGATGATTCATTTTGAAGAGAAAATTGTGAATATGCAACAGGTGATCCCTGAAAATTGATTTTGCGACCCAAATAGCTAGAACTGCAAAAACATATTGGCCTTCTCACCTTGGCAATGGAGACAGTCTGTTGTTCCATAACCTCATGGATTGCAGTTCTGTCGGAATCCATCATCTTGTCAAATTCATCAATACAACAGACTCCCTTGTCTGCCAGCACTAATGCACCTCCCTCTGAAATGATCAATCAATGAAGAATTGATAGAACCTGTGATCTGCATTTTGTTAAGATTCACCTTTCTTGTATCAAGGTATTTGGCACTTGCACTATCACAATGCAAGAAATTTTGTACTATTAAAAGAGAGTACTCAAGTTTGCTCCTTGCAATTTAGATTCAAGCACAAGATAGGGATGTTTTATCACATTTAAGAGCAGATTCACTTCATTTCACTGTCTTTGTTCACCATGCAGTGTACATTGGTACTGAGAATTTTTAGGTGCCGCACTGCCGATGACAAACACATATCAGCCACAGGTGATTTTCCCTGGTGGCTTAGTTGTAAGGATAGTCACCTTCCACATGAATGGGCCATAAGGCTTGTAGATCTTACAGACAAAAATTTACAAATAATTATATTACACACCTAGAATCATTTCTCCCGTGAGAGGATCTTTCATGACAGCAGCAGTGAGACCTACTCCTGAGCTTCCACGTCCTGTGGTGTACTGACCTGCATAAGAATAAATTCAACAACATAAGAAATAAAGTAAATGTAATTTTGTAGGAGGCAGTGTGGCTGAGTGGTTAGAGTGTCGGACTTGTAATCCGCCGCTCCCGGGTTCGAGTCCCACCCTGACCACTGGATTTGTTTCACGGTAGCCCCGAGTTCAGATCCTTGGCCACGCTTGTAAATAGCCAACTGGTTTGCCTCCGGCCAGTTGGGGTTCTTAATCATGTTCTTAATGATGTTATGTTCAATTTAGACTATTTGTTTCATGTGTTTGCGAGGACCACAATGGAAACTACCGGTTCACCAGTAATTGTGTAATCCTATAAAAAGACTTCTTCAGAGAGCAATACAAAATGACCAAGGAAATTATACTTTTAAAATATGAAAAAAAAAAAAGTTTAAAAATGCTAACTGGAAGAAGTAAAACAATTTCAATAGTTCCTTTAACAAATGAATCTGAAGTTTAGTCACTTACTGCGAGGTGCAAGCCTGTCAATGTATCCCAGCATTTGACTCTTTGCTACACCTGGGTCACCCATTAGAAGAATATTTATATTTCCTGAAGGATGGAGAAAGATAATCATTTTCAGTGATGACTCGTTGGCATACTTATCAAGCAAAAGTTTTACAGGAAACAAATCACAACAATAGCCATATCGCAAGAGGAAAACCTTCCACCTCTGATTTTCATCCCTTGAGGAGTACAGTCTACACCTCCAACCAACAACAGCAGCAAAGCCTTTTTGATATCTTCGTGACCATAAATTTCAGGAGCAAGTGACGAGGCCAGCTTGTCATAAAAGTCTGCTTCTGCAAGAAAAGAGTACCTGTCATGAATAACTAATTCAACATGTAGCAGTGTCATCATCATCACCCTCACTGTCATTGTTGTCATCACCACAATTGACATATAATGACTCTTTATCATATCAATACATTTTACAAGCAAAAAGGGTGAAAATCATAAGAATGTATGGTAAAAAGTAAAGAGATGTGCTTTTGTGATCTTGGTGGTGAGAGGGTAAAGTAACCACTAATGTAGGTGTGTACCAACTAATCAAGTTGATCAAAGTTATCCTTGACAAAGAAACAAACAAAAGGAAAGACAGTTGCACTCTACCACTGTATTATGATCATGATTCAAAAATACAAACCTTCGGACAAAGCCCTGATTTCTTCATCACTCAGCTCTTCATCACCCAGTTCATCATCTTCTGTCTTGTTCATTTTTACAATTCTCTGAAGCAACAAAAAGAAAAAATTACAATCAATTTGATCCTATTTAACTACACATTCAAGACAAGTGCAAGACTCTGAAAAAAATTTTAAGCCCCCTGCCCTCCATTAAGAATCAGACCCCAGGCAGTTCTGGATTTTAAAAATCAATCACAAAACAGTAATCTTTTTAGATATGTAGATTCTTCTGAAACTTACATGAGCCTCTAAGAATGTTTCTGATAACAATCCCTGAGTAAGCTGTCTAAATCCTGTCTTCATCATAGGAAGGAACACTCCTGTAGCTGCAATGTGATCCCCTGGTACTGCAAGCCGAGTTGTTTCTCCCTTTGCTATGACTGTCATAGTCCTTGGGATGTTACCCACAGGAACTTGATCACTGTGTTCTTGGATTTTTAGCTCTTGGAATTTGACAAACTTAGAGCCTCTTGTTTGAAGGTAAAGACGACCACCAGCCCTGAAAAGGAAAGATTAAAACGAGATTTTTGTCAGAAGTCTTAAAATTTTGCTAGCACTTAACAGTGTACTCTCATATAGAATATGTTCAGTTGTTAGTGGAGTTTTAGTTTTCCTTCTTGTACAACAACTTTTCTTGCTCATCGGCCCCTTTACGCTGCCCCATAAATGCCACATCAACATCCACATCAAAAGAATACAATGCACAGTTGTACTTAACACAAGCTAATAAAATATAAAAACAAAACAAGGTTGAAGGGATGTACAGGTTTATGATGAAATTTCAAGACTAACTTGTTAACTTTGCACTCTTCACTGGGGCACATCAGAAGTGGCATAAATGTTTGTGATGAAATCTGGAAAAATAAAATCAGTACCCAACATCTCAGCCACACGAGTACAGACAAAGGATATCTTAAAAACTCTCTTAAAATTTTCAATCATGTCTCAGATCAGAAAACAACAAACAGTATACATACTGGCTGATAAGACTCTGCACCGCATTGATCACAAGTGTATGTTGCTACTTCAACAACTGGTTTTACTTCTGTGCACCTTGTGACAATTCCACGCACCACAACAAGTTTACCAATGTTGTCAGCTTTTACTTCACGCACAGCACTACCCTTGTGTGTGCTTAGGTGCTTAAAATACACCTCACTAGAAAAAAAAATTTTAAAAAAAGGAAAGAGAAAGGTTGTTAAAAACTGTGATATTCTGGAAACCCTATGCCAAGGTAAGTTGGAACCCCACAGGAGAGAAAGACCATCAACTCTTTACACCCCCTGCATCAGTATGCATATTCTCCTTACTCTTTTCTAAATAATTCCTTTGAACGTGGAGAATTCCCCTAGCAATCAAGGCTTCTCAGTTTGGCGATCATTCTCCTAATTCTCATGATCTTAAAGAATGATTCAGCAGTAGTACTGTAACGAGAAATGAGATGATGGTCAGTCTTAGAGTTTAAAGGGTTAAAGCACATGAAAAAGAAGTAATTTGCTTAACAAAAAGTTCTGTGTTTCCTGCACCAAAGTTTGGGCCCCCTATTAAAAATTTCTAGATCTACCTCCCCTTTGATAGACACTTACTATCTCCTAAGAAGCTCTGGAGGATATTTCTTCCTTGGGTCTCTTGTCTCTGTATCATTTCTGTTCCGCTGCTCCAACAGAAGACGATGTTCAATATACACATCTAAGGCATCTTTCACTTGAACCTTGTAAGACACAAAATTGCGTGAATTATAATAGAACTATTGACAGAACTGCACCATGCACTCACCAACAGGGAAAATTGTATCTAAATTATCTAAGTTTGTCATTTGAAAATCAACTTTGTTATATTTGTAATCCTCGTTTCTTTCTGGTTTATAAACTGTTTATTTCGTGTTATTTCTGCTGAGGTACAGTGTAGTGATCAGTAAAGGTTTCATTCTTCTTAAAATCCAACTATTTCAAACTTATTGTCCCTAAATATTTGCTGCAAGGGGATGTGCATTCTTTTCACTAGTAAGTGAAAATACAACTCTAAAATTTACATGACTATAACTGTGCAGTAGTTTTCAGCTTTGGTTCAACAACCTCTCTGCCAACAACGCTGCTAATGTGATTTATGTAATTATATTTCTGAACCCCTGTCCCACATTGTACCTCTCTCTCCTTGTAGTCCGGTAACATTTCAAACACAGCATCCTCAAACAACTGTTTATAACGACGTGCATTTTCCACAATGTTTTCTGACAACTCAGGATCAATCTAAATGCAAACAATTTATATATAAAAAAAAAAAGTTGTTAAAACGGTTACTTGCTGAATTTCTCTTCATCGTGCTAACACTCGTAAAACCATGTCGAGGCCAATACTAATAAAGGACATTTACTTTTCTGGTATGGACTTAACTCTTAGAAGTAACTGCTTTCACATCCGCCAGCTTGATTTTCAAAAATAAACTTGGAATACTGATGTCTTACTTTGAATAGTGTACTCCTCGAGTTCTCCAACTTTCGTCAACGCTTCATTATGTAATCAAAACGAATTTGAAAGAACCATCTGAGCTCTTGAGGAATAAAGTAAGAGCCTAACCGTATTTGACCATTGCAAATAACCTAATGATGAATGTCCTGTCGCATGCAGGCAAAAACATATGCTCAATTGCTAACCCAATTAACTTAGGATTCGGATCAAAGTCATGCTAGCATAATCGATCAAACGAGGTGCCTTACCTCGGCGATATCATCCAGCTCGATCAAGAGTTCTACCTGTTCACGATGGGCAATTTTAACCTGGAAAAAGAAAATCATTACGAAACTTTATCTGAAGAACTTAACAGGATAACCAACATTCAACATACTCGACCATAAATCTATTTCTTGTTCGTTGCGTAAACAACAAAGGCAACAAATTTTGAACCACCTTATGACAAAATTGTTTACTGATTTCTACTCACGAGTTGTTCTCCGTATTTGAAGTGTTTTCCACTGTCTCCGTCGAGGTAAAACTCTGCGAGAAACCGCTTCGCTTTGTCTGTAACAAGACCGATGCAGATTAAAACATATGACGCCAACCTATCCTTTCAAAATCACTGTAATAGCGATATAAGCACTAGAGGAGATAAAAAATTGCTTGGTTACCTTTCTCTGCTTGATAATCGGGCATATTCGAAGCGGATTTTAAATTATGAGGCAAAAAACGTGCTTTACTATGAGCCTAAACCGAACACTTCATCTGCTCGAAAGAGCGTCTTGTAACATGTGACGAATTTGGCGCGAAAACCTCAGGACCTTGCTGTATTGTGGGTAGAATGTTCACTGAATGGGTTACTTTGTTATGTAAGCTCACATATAATGTCTTATAAATCGTATGCTATGGAGCTGAGACGAGACCAGTGTCAGTTGAATTTCTATGATCTTCAAAAAAAAATTATTCCTGAGATCAAGTTAAGCAGTGATTTCCAGATTTGCACCTGGAAGGTAAGAGGCACATTTGTTTTGATTTGATCGAACTCAAATAATGAACGGAAAATGTAAAAGATCTGAAAAGATGCAAGATTCCGTACAGGTTAGGTTGAATGGTTGTGTCTAAATACAAGAAGTTATGTTTATTTTATACAGTAAAATGTACAAAAGAACTCTTTTATACGAAAAACTCAAATCCTTCTTTCTCATCCACTTAAAAAATTTCTGCTCTCCAGTCTCCGCACCATGGCCCCCCTTCATGAATTGCACTCTGGATTTTTAAAAAATTCCTGCAGTGTATTTTCTTTATCAAAGAACCAAGGTTTTTCGGAAAAAATCCATTTTTCAGCATTAAACAATCAAATAGGTCTATTTAATGTAAAATCAGGTGAAAAAGTTAGGGTTAGGGTTAACACTCCCGTTTCCTTACCTTCAAACCCTCTCGCCTAATTTGCCACTTTTAGACCCACAGTTCAACCAGCTTAACCCCTTTTCTGCCCAAAACCAGTGTGCATTTTCTCCATACTGTTCTCTACACATTCCCTATGGATGTAACAAGGAGAATTTATTTAACAATCAAGAGCCTCTTTAGTTGGTGGTCATTTTCTGCGTTCTCATGAACTTGATATGTAATTTAAGTATGAAGTATAGAAAGGAGAAATTAAATGCTAGTCTTGTGGTGGCCAAACAGTTAGAGATAATGGACCAACAAATATTTGAGACTTTAAAAAAGTATATCAAGGCCTTTCAAACTTCAGAAGAAAAGAGGAATCATTTTGATGTGATGTCTTCACTTAATATATGTGAGAAAATATATTTTGTAAATATTTGATGAAATGCATATAGATGAGAAAGTTGAAGTTGACTTTTGAAATATCTGAGAATGTTCATATTTTGTGCAGAATGGCGATGAACACAGATGGATTGAAATAGGTATGTGATGATGGTTGTCCTTTAATTTGACCAGCTAACAAGTCGCTTGTTACTGTAACAGTTATATATTGAATGAAGGAAACATCTTACAACTGAAGTAGTTTACACCATCAAAACTCAATGCTCATTATTTAAAGTGCAGCTAAACCCAAAAATTTTTTTGCTTAACGAAATAAGCATATTTTTTGGAGTATTTCTGTGCAAAAACTTTTTCTATTTGCTCAAATCTTCAATTTTCTGTGCCCAATCAAATTACGGAAAATCGGCCGCCATCTTGCCCTGCGACCGAGTTTAAAGAGGAATGGCTCTAGCAGGTAATGTGACGTCAAATTGAGAACACGAAAGTCTGCATTTCACACATTTTCACTTGTTTGGGAAGGTTGTGGTTGATATTTTCCGAAAATATGCTGACTAAGTGTGTTGCAGGATGTAGCAACGTACAAAATTTGCAAGAGGGTATCGCGCTTCATACATTCTTCATACAACACACCTAGTCGGCATATTTCAGACAATATCGACAACAACCTTCCCAAACAAGTGAAAATGTGTGAAGTGCAGACTTTCGTGTTCTCAATTTGACGTCACATTACCCTCTAGAGCCATCCCTCTTTAAACTCGGTCGTGGGGCAAGATGGCAGCCGATTTCCCGTATTTTGACTGGGCACAGAAAATTAAAGATTTGAGCAAATTAAAAAATTTTTACACAGAAATACTCCAAAAAATTAGCTAATTTCGTTGAGCGAAAAAAAAAATTGGGGGTTTAGGTGCGCTTTAAATTCATCAGCACCCCAGATAGAGAAAGTTACAGCGAGTAAAGGATCTATCTAAAGAATGCAACATAATAATCTGACTCTGGGTCTCAGACTTAGACCTTTTAAACTGTCTTGGCATGCACTAGCCAATGGTTTCCAAAGTTTTCAGCTCTTATGATGTCTTCATTTTCAGTTAAAGAAGCATTTGGTGACTATATGTCTGATTGGAGTGCTGAGAAATTTGTTGAGAGGTGTGTAATTAATAATTTCTGGTTATGTGCCAGCTTGAATAACTCATTTTTAGTAATAAGGATGTGTTAATATTGTATAGAATCCTCTTGGGAAGTTCTGTCCTAAAATATTAAGAGCTATTATCAAAATTTTCCTCAACAAAAATTTGCTTAGTTAGTACAGAATTATTTGCAACAGAAATCTAGCCAGTTAATAGCACCACAAAGACATTCACTTAAGAAACTATTTCAAGTAATTGTCTAATCTATGTTTTGTTTCTTTATTTTTATTTTATTTTTATATTTAAATATGAACCATTAATTAAAATTCTACTTATATACCAGTGATTAAAAGTTCCACTTTTTTTAACCAGTGTATTTTATTTTTTACAGGTATGCATCAAGTCCCCTGTTTAAGGAAGATGGCTTTTTCTTCATCAGACATAAAGAGAGATATGTAGCCACAGCATTTGCCTGGCAAGAAAAAACAAACTCATCCGAAGGACGTCTTCATTGGTTAGCAGTGTTGCCTGAGTATCACAGGCGTGGCTTGGGGAGAACTCTTGCATTGCATGTTCTTTATTATCATAAGGATCATGGGAAGCAATCAGTGTGTCTTAAAACTGAGATTTACAGACATTCTGCAATTAAACTTTACAAAGACATTGGATTTGTTTGTGTTGCTAAAGGGACCTGACAGAGCCACCAAAACAAATTATCACTCTATTTGCAATGTAGGTGTCATCCTTTGCAACTTGCATATACAAGGGAAGGGACATAGACCACTTTCATAAATGGCTGCTGGGTTAATATTCTTTTGTTTAAATTTAAATTAGCCTTTCTGGCCTTGTTCTCCAGTACAAAATTCAAAAGAATACATTATCTCAAGCGAGGCCAGAAAGGCTAATTTAAATTTAAACAAAAGAATATTAATCTGGCAGCCATTTATGAAAGTGGTCAATGAGATGCTGAGGGCTTGTCTTCAGATTGGGCAATAGTCAACCATGTATGCTAGATTCTAACTTCTGGTTCCTCCAGGCCAAGCAGACATTTCCAATTTTTTTTAAATTAAATTGGTTCATTGCAGGGAGTATCATTTTGCAAATGCAACAACTTGATCAGTAAACTTTTCCACCAATAAAGGTCAAAGCCTGTAAGCTTTGGAAATAGTGAATTTTTATTGACCGTCTTGTTTTATGTAAATAGAACAAGCTTTTTTATATCTTGTTAGCTCATTCATTTTATTTCTTTAAATGTTTGTTTGTCCATTTGACATTTTATTTTGGTATTATCAAAAAGAACTCTTTGAGTTTTTCTTTTTGAATGAATAATTCCAAAGGAAAATGAGTTCAATGTATAATTTTTGCATTTCAATACAGGTCATTTCAAGAAAAGAAGTCTGTAACTGTAAAACTAAGTATATTTTACTTTCAAAGGTACCGTAAAGGGTTTTATATGTAGAATAAGGTAAGAAAATTACACCTTGAGATTAAAATATACAATATTTATACTACTATCTAGGCTCAACACTAACGGTAGCCAACTAGCCACAAACCAGTTTAAATTCACTTTTGGCTGGTGGTTTTCAATTTCTATTGGCCAGTTTGGCTGGTAGACAAACTGAAATTGTCGTAACATCTAAGATGTCACTAGCCACTTGGCTAGTAAGTTGAGAATTTAGAGTGGAGTCCAGACTTTAAATCTATGAAGTTCTATATTGAGATTAAAGTATCCAAAATTTATACCAATATAAATCTTTGAAGTTCTGTAGTCCATAATATTTGTTACCAACAAGCTGTAGGTACATATTTGTGCATGATCCTCGCAGTAAAGAGCACTATTTAAGCAATAGTGAAGGTCAGACCTGAAAAAAATTCAGGCTTGTACGGGATTCAAACCACTGACCTCTGCAATGCTAGTGCAGTGCTCTACCAATTGAGCTAACGGGCCAACTGGGAGCCAATTTGTTTCAGGTCTGATCTTCACTATTGCTTAAATAGTGCTCTTTACTGCGAAGATCATGCACAAATACTTTTCTATAACCGCAGTTCAGATATATGAATTTCATATATTCGTTGTGTCTAAGCTGTAGGTATTTGTAAATAAATTTTGTATTTTCAGTTGACGATATAGGCCACTAAATTACTAACTCTGAACATAGTTTTCCCACTTTTAAACCATACGCATGGCAGAAAAGATATAACCGCTATCTGTTTTTTTTCCGATGCTGCTCAGCATAAAGTCCTGCATATGTCGAGTTTGACGCATTTGCATTAGAATATCAAGCAGACTCGAGTTATATCTGAAGGGTTAAAATCATCCACTTGAATTTAACTTTAATCAGTATTAATTCAAATATTCTCCGACTCTTTAAATGGAGCTGGTCTCACACTCATTTTAATGTACATGTAGACCGCCTGAAGCGCGGCTAACGCTAGTGACCGAGTGGCAATTGATTGTAACGTTGCATCTGATTGGTTGAGAGGTCAGCCCGAATTTTCTTGACTAATGATGTGGCATCGCGAAGAATTAACGCGAACGTATCTTGGTTTTCATTGGGTACTCTGTTGGAAATTGCCTTCACTCCGGCTTAACTCATGAAACGGCCATCACCTGATGAGTTATAACTGTTAGTAAAGAGCAGTCCCAGTTTTTTGTATTTCCTCTTCAAATCCCGCATTCTTTTCCTCGCCCACTGTAACTGCTTTTCCATTAGATGAAATGTTCGCATCTTTGACATACTTTCCACTCCCTCTCCTTCTTGCCCTGGCATTTTTCCTGAGCCTTTTCACTAACAGATGTAACATAAATGTCACAAACGAAACCACCATTAAAAAGCCCACAACGGCAACTGCAAGAACTAAACTCGATATTGGCTTCTTTTTATATTCTTTGTCGCTGTCAGGCTTGGATTGCGCTAAAACAAAACGAAACAAATATTTTCGATCAGTTATGTGGATGCTAAAGACGATTGTTTTCGTGAGTGTTCTCTCAAGTTGAATGGTTCTGGATCTTTCATCACTCGGTGTACACTGTGATGTTGTAATATATTCCTTTGTTGTTCATTCAAGATGAAAAATGTTCAGACTCATTCGCGGCGGCACCGATTTACCTTTTCAGCTTGCCCCCATTAATATGATCTTTACTGAGACCTATTTAATTGTTAGAAAATGAAATAGGAGATATGTAATTCTGTCTATCCTGGAAGATATGTAATTCTGTCTATTCTAGAACTAAACTAATATTATTTATTATCCAGCTGTGCTTCGTAAAGTACAAATAACGCCCAAAGCGAGTACAAATATCTCGCAGTATTTGTACTACAGAGAACAGGTTAGACAAGTTTTCTCGCATTGCGCAAACGACGAATTAATTGAAGCTAGGAAAAAAAATGGCGGACGTACTCCCTGTAGATAATCTCTTATTAGACATTTTGTTGTGTTGTATCACTGAGTACTTTTACTCGTTGTTTGTATTTTGACGAGCCCGCAAGGCGAGTCAAAATACGGCACAACTCGCAAAATATTCAGCGATACTAAATAACAAAACGTCTAATAAGATATATGTATTATTTAATATTTATTTAGTATAAATCGGGTAACATTCTATCACAAATACCGCAATCTGATTGGCTCTGCAACTCGTTTTATATTCCGTGATAAATAGCTAGTATAAAGAGACGCCTAACAGTGTCCAGTTGTCAACAAAATAGAAAGAAAACACGAACCTATCCTCAGTTTTGAACGACTAGTAGACTTAAAATAAAACGGTTTCTATCTATGATAGTATATTCGTGCGTCCCCCTCCATCAGCTATCAAGCGATAGAAATCTTGCGCTGCTCATAGTCCAATTGTTAAATACAGTGTATTGATTTTTGATATTACCTGTTGTCCCTATCTTGCTCTCTTTGTTTGGATCACTGTTAAATCCTCCGTTAACTTTGGAAATAACTACAGGGTTTGTTCTAAGAATTCTGGGAGTTGTCTCTGAAGAGAAAATGAACAGCGTGAACAGTGAGAAAATAACAAAACCTTTTTTTTACCTCCAACATCTAAATACCAGTCATCTTGTAGATCGAAATTCAATTTCTTGACGAGTCGTTAGTGTTTAGAATTAAGCGCTTTATCGAATAATCTTTTCGCCATTCTGCTAAAGATATATATTTTTTTTGTTCTCATGATCCATCTCAATGGCTGTTAGTTATTTCCGGAATACAATTGACAGTAGGATTTAAATTTAACCTTGGCCCGTTATCCCAAATTTATCTCAAACCACAATATCGTTTTATACGCCCGCGTACGTGTGTTAGCCTTCAATCTTGATTTCCTCGATCGTGGTTTCAAGCCGCAGACTGCTTGCGGGCGCCAAAAGATCGTAATCGATACCGCAACAAACAGATTGCGATTGTCCGGCGGTATCCAATCACTTCGAGTCCTAATGGTACTGTATTGGAGGAGTGCGGTCTGTTGGCTCATCAGGAGCACGAAACGTTTTAAAGTTGTTTGTGGAGGGCGGGAATGATTTGCGGTTCGAGGATTTTGAGAGGAGTTCACCGAAAACTGTGTGAAATTTTATCAAAACGTGCGCAAAATTTATATTTTAAAGGTGCGCAAGTTCATTATTACGTACCACCAGAATTTATCCGCGGATAGAAATCTAAGAGAGCATATTATTAATGATATATCAGAGATTGATTATCGTCACTACGGGGCTGAAAGGTAAAATCAAACCAGTTTCACTGAAATTTGCCTCCGGTCTTTTCGTCCAAGGGTCTTTTCGTCCAAGGGTCTTTTCGTCCAAGGGTCTTTTCGTCCGAAAGTCTTTTCGTCCAAGTCTTTTCGTCCAAAAGTATATTCATCTTAAGTCTGTACGTCTAATTGTTAAGTCTTTCCGCGAAGCAAATAAATAACTATTATATTATATTACAGATAAGGCTATATAAAGAACTTACGTATACCAGTGCGAGCCGTTGCCCTTTTGGTTCACCAATCTTCGTTTACGTCATGAATTTAACGATAAATACACAGAGAATGAATGAAGTTGTAACGCAATATATTTTATTAAATAGTGGCAAAAATAAAGAATTGCTTGCCGCTTAATTATTTCACGCGAAAGAAATGGGAATATTAGACTTGTTGTTAAGTGTCTATTGAGCGTAAAAGGCAACGAAATGTAACATCACTACGTGTCCGACATACCCAACAACATAGTAAACCTTCGTTAGAGCGAATGAGGAAGGATTGGTGACTAAAGCTATCGGAACTAAAATGGCGGCGGCTCGCAACAAGTTCTTTATATAGCCTTATCTAGCCTTCTAAAAGTTATTAATTTGCTTCGAGAAAAGACTTAACAAGTAAACGAACAGACTTAGGTGAAAATACTTTTGGACGAAAAGATTTCAAAACAGGTCGTGCTAATAACATAGGCAAATTGGCTCATATGTATTTACATCAGTTATATGAATTCATTGCCTTGTGTGAAGTGTTACGGATGATCGACCAAAGGAGTAACATTTTCACCGAAACTACTTTCAGTACGAAGTATATTTTCAGTGCAGTTGGGTTTCGATGATTGCGCAGAAGTGCCTAGACACCGTATTCGATGCCTCAACGTGTAATAGGACGTGTATTTTCTGATTTGCGTAACAATTTTTAAGACGAGTTGCCCGTCGGGGCGAAGAAAAGTACGGCTAATGAGGTGAGATATCAAACCATCGAATAAGGAATTTGTTAATCCACCATGATTTCAAAATCTAGTATTTTGGCTTCCAGTTTTCGAAATTCGTATCAGAGCCTCGTCTGTGCATCGTATCGATCGCTGAAGGTGAGCGCAAAAGAGAAAAACAAAACAGACGAAACCATCAAAGTATTATCATGGCCAACAAAAACATTTATAGCACTGTTGCCCAGCTGTTCTGCAATGTGATAACGTAGCTGATTTTTCGCGTCCCAGTGCCCTAATATGGTAAAATGGCGTAATTGTGGAACGGCGTATTTTTTGGAATAATAATTAAAAAGATAATGCGGCGGGATAAAGTTTAATTGATCTGGTACCAACCTAAAACTTGGGTTTCAGTTGTATTCGGCCATGGTAGAGGCCAGTGAGAAAGCTTGCACAAACCATCTCCGGCATGAATTTCAGGGTAGTAAGGTATACATTGTGGAAAGTCGATGTTGTGCCTTTTAAATTCCTCGTCACAATCACGTCTCACCTCCTGGCACATTGATGGACAGGCATGAAGGGTGGAGCCATCATTACTTACACAAGGTGCAGTCTCAATGAAGCAGGCAAACCGTCTTAACTTGACAGAGCAACTTGAGTTTAGGACTGGGCTGAGATCGCTGAGAAAAGACCGGAGTCGATTTCTCGTATTATTTCCTAGGCCACTGAAATTGTCTTTCAAACAGGCAGGCCGACTTGCCGTTTCACAACTTGGTAATAATGGCTCTACGAAACAATAGAAAAAAAAGACACTTTTCCTTTAGTATTCTAGTTTAATGTGTTTATTTAGTCCTTTTAGTTCCCACAGTTCGTCCAAAGATCTAACGTAAAGGAGGTTAATGAACCACTGGTAAAACTTGACAAGTTTCTACATGAAAAGTTCTTCAGTGGCAATGTTTAAGAATATGTCAATGTTACTCGACACGTCGCCTTGACACGTTCCCTTATCCAAAATCTTAACATGCCTTTTTTTTTGGACTTAGAGATTTGTCAAGGGAAAAGTTAATTGATCTAGTAACTTGCTACAGGAAACTGGCAGAATACCGTTATAATGGGCTCCTGTTTAAAGAGAATTTCTATTCTTTGCCAGCAAGTTGCCATTGTCAAGTACCTTTAAATCTTATTTTTTGTCACTAATGGCTTAATTCTCTCGCGGTAGCGAACAATTCATGCCACGTACTCATCACGTGTTATCTTTCCCGGCCATGTGAATGTAGGTAGTTTCAATATCTTGTTAGTAAGAAGTGGTGTAACCCAAAAACCTTACACCTATCTTGAGTAAAAGGCTAGCTCTCGAAACTTCAGCCTTTCAAAATTAATTGCAGAAATGACCGAGCCCTTCTCGACTTCAAGTTGTTGATGACTTAAGTATTGCGGAAATTCCGCTCGCCCGCCAACGCTCCAAACAGATTTTCAAGAAAAAAAATTTAATCTGATTTTTTACGACTTTTGTTTTCTTGATTTTTTAAAATCTCTTGAACTCACAATTTCAAAGCAACGAATAGGAAATGGTACAACTCAAAAACAAAACAGCAACTCTGCGGGCAGAACCATTTATAAAAATTCAACAGATTTCAATGCAACTCACTGCTATTTTTGGCCAAACATCGTTCAATACGCATGGAACTTGTTCGATATCGGACCCCAAATAGGATACTTGATTTCACTCTTTCTTAAAAATATTTACACTATAACTTCATGAAGCGAAAATTTGAATTTGAAAGACAGCAGTGGCTAAGAGTGAAACAAACAAAAAATCATAAACGATGTCAAAAGTCAAACATCTGCGAGACTAAGAGCAACCCAGCAAAGTTTGTCGCAAAAATTAAAACAAATTAATAAATAAGATTAAATATGTTTGAGTCAAGCGATCTAAGTACGATGAACAGTTAAATTCTGCGCGTGCGCGCCTTGTTACCTGTCGCGTGAATTTTGCCGACGTTTTTATACCGCCACGAACGGAACTGTGAATGGGGAACTTCTTTCATTCTATAAGTCTACGAGAGAAAGTTTTGAATCGTTTATACCTGATCACTCTCTTATTTTCGACGCAGTTTCGTGTGCTGAGTTGTTTTGTTCTACAAAAAACAAATATTTAACACTTGACATGAAAGTCTGTATAACGTTTTATATTTTCACAGTTCGTTTTTTGTTTGCACGGTCTGTTTAAAGAGGTTGCTATAACTACACATAAACAGCGAAAATATTTTTTTCATCGTCACGACATTCCGGACTAATTTTCCAAGTGTTTAAAATTCTTTGATCTAGAGATGCCATCAGTCTTCAATTCGATCAATAGGTGCCTTTATGAATTTTCTTCCCTGTTATAAAATGCATGCATTTTAATTTTTCTAAGTTGTTAGGACATTTGTTGAATAGTTGAAGTACTTGTAATTAGAAATATTAAGCTGGCGGGGTAAGTTCTTTTATCATTAGTGTCACCAGAGGATTTATTGCATAGGTTTCAACCTTTGAACCAGTGTTCGATGTTAACGGCCCACGTGAAATTGTAAGAAGCCGATCAGTGGCATGAAAATAATTTCAAGAGTGATTTTTTCATTAAACGAAACCCGAGGGTAGCTTTGTGTGTCCTCCGAACTAAATTTTGCTCAGCTGAGGCAAACTCAAATTGAATTACACTAGGTACTTTTCAGTAAATCAAACTACGGCTGAATTGTTTAGAAAAACGTAAGAGTGAAAAAGATGCACCTTTTTTCGTTTTAAGAACCTTTTGATGATAGGAATATCTGGGTTGAATTGGCGAAAATCAATGAAGATGTTAAAAAATACTCAGTGCCAAAGCTGAGATTTAATTGAGAAAACATTTTGGCGTTTTGATGGAAAATGATTTAAAAATACTATGAAATCACTTTTCTCAAATTAACTTTCCCTCATCTTTGAAGTTTTAATAATAATAATAATATATTTATATAGCGCGTACATCAAACACTTCTCGTGGCGCTTTACAATACTATGAAATAATAAAATAACCTAACAACCTAAGTTTTGCAGTCAGTGAGTTGATGTGATGTTCTTTTCTTGCTAACAAAACGGCTTGACTTATAATTCAATGCACAAATACCACATGAATTGTAAACAATATTTAACCAACGGTCGTCTATAAATTTCAAAGAATATATTTAGCTTACACATCAGAAACATACATTGTAATAAAGTGTGTGCAGCTAGAAAACTTCCTAAAAATTGCAAAAAAAGTTCAAGAATATTATTCAATTTTTCAGTATATGCTCACCTTTTTTATTTGGTCGAGGAACAAATCCAGCTGGTTTTAAACATTGCATAGATGCTTCTCTCTTAGAAGAAAGAAGTCTACAGTAGGCAACGTAACGTCTATACAGTCCACTGTCTTTTAATTCTTTATGACAATCGTCCACAAATTGATCACACACTTCTCTACAGGGTAGAATGGGGCCTTCGACGTCCTTGGAACATTTCGGAAGGTAACAAGAGCACACGAACATCCTAGAATAAGGAGAACAACTGTTGAAACGATCAGAAAAGTGGGTGACTTCTGATGAAACATGCTCTTGATAGCTCCGTCCTCCAATTTGTGAAAAATTCGCTGTAGATTTGTAGCCAACGTTGGCGCAAGCTGGAAGCTGAGTAACGTCAATTTGTTGGCATTTGCCAGCGTATGTCGAATCAAGAGTAAGAAAAAACGCGCAGTATAAAATCAAGAGTATGAGAAACATGGTTGATAGGTTTCAACTTGATAAGAACGAAAAGTGATATAATCATTTACGAGTCAGGCTGTCATTATACAACGAAGGAAATTTGATATTGAACACCGAAACCAATACTTAAATATATCTCTGCTTCTTCTCGTAAAAAGGATCGTGACATTGGTCATGGGACGATGAAATTCTATGGGAAACGTATTGATGTGATCATGATGATCAGATTTTCAGCTGAAAAGGAATTATAATATGAAAAGAAGGATGTTGAGTGGGATCGCTGGCAACAGCACTTCTGCGGCAAAACTGCTCGTGTGACTAAAACGCGATTGGATAAAATTCACTTCACTTTCTTAAAAGAGGAAATTTTATGATAAGTTTTCAAAGTACTGCTCGACGTTAAAAAAAAGGTATTTGACCGATGGTCTAGTATAAGGATGTCATCGCTCACATCTAAAAATAAATCCTCGAACAGACAAAATCATAAATCTCGAGGTGTTTTGAAGACTGCGGGTAGCCGTCAAGTGTTCTACAAAACCCTGTGAACGAGAACTCAAGGAAACATTTTATTTTCAAAAACTCGACACCTCATAACCTCACACAAAAGACCTCTCGCACCTTGAGTAACTCGTGTTCAAATTAGCTAGTGCTAAATGACCAATCTTCCGGGCGAGGCTTCCGGAAGCTTCTTGGCATATTGTAACTGTGGGCCGGAAAATGATTCTCACGATACGAATCGTTACCAGCCTCGCGACTATCAGGTCTAAGGAAAGTTTCAAATAGACTTTACTGATTTCAAGTGAAGCAAATCTGCTCGAAGGATCCAGTTGTAACCATTACGATCACAATGGTAAAATGGAGAGGTAAAATGTGGTTGTTGAATTTTTCCGGCATATCTTTCTCTCTCTGGAGTGACCAATTTTTTAATTTCTCCTCGCAGTATCAACATATCATACCGTGTAGGAAGGTGACGAGAGGAAAGAAAATTATTAAATAGGGAATGTTGATTGATGTTACATCAAATTCTCAGAACTGAGATTATACAAGAAGTATGGAAGAGAGTTATAAGAAATTGATGTTACGATCTTGGAGGGGAAATAATTTGAGTCAATTTTAACGTCATTGAGAACTACCTTAAATATAACTATGATTTAACCTCGAAACGATATTTTGCTTAGGTACATAAATAATAATCTTTGCATGGGTACATGAATGATAATTGTTTGCTTGGATACATAAACATCCAAGATAAAAATAAATCGAAAAGGAATGAGGTTGGTAACATGTGACGAAAACTGACACAGATTGCGAAAGACATGAGAACCGGCAAAGTGACGAAATTTGGGCTAAATCTGAGAAACCGCGATATGTTAGCATCTCGTCGAAAAACTTCTCCAAACCAATGGGATGGCGTTATTTTCGTCGCACGAACGTTGACTGTATTTACATCGATTAAGGTCTGCGCAAAGTGTTGCAGACGTAATTCCCATCCGGCCTCTCTCCCGAATGGACGGTGCGAGGAATGATTCGGAAATTAGACATTTCCCAGTCTCTTTTGCCGAGATCAGGTTTCTGGGATTTTCTAAAACACATCCCGTTTCGCGTTGAAAAACAAAATATAAATATATTTAATTTTTAAATATATATTTCTATATACGTATAATTATAGGCGAGGAATAATTCTTGCACTGTCTGATCCGGCGATTTACTGGGAGATCAGACTAGTAGACCAGAATAACTCTGAATCATTTCAGCTCTTTTTCTCTCAGTTTTAACACCAGTACGGCCTGCTTTATTCGCTCTTTAAAAAACAAAAAAAAGTAAGAATGTTTCATTAGCAAAAACAGGTTTATTAAGAAGCAATATACAAGAAAAAAAAAAAACACGAGGTGACATGTAAATCTTGAGACGCTTCAGAAAACTCTCAAGTGAGTAAGGACTTGACTTGACTCTGCGAAGGACCAAGTAAGTGAGCCATATTTTTATAATGCATGTTTATAACACAAAGCCAGCCCACGTAATCTCTCAAGTCAGAAGCTCATGCCAAAAGTACTCAACAATACTTGAGATTCTTGAGCTCAGAATATTGAAAAATCGTTAGTAGATTGCATAATACATAAAAACATAATTTACAATGATTCAACCAATAAGCCCAGTAGACTTGTGAAACTCTTGATTCTCATTTAATTTTTCTACGGAATGGGCTGTGCAAACCGAGCTGTTGTCTCTGAAGAAAACCATGTAAGCTTCATACGATGGCCGCAAGATCGAGGTAAAGACAGCCGTGCACAACGCATAACGATCCAATTATTCTAGAGATAGGCTTGCCACAATCGATTTAAATTTTGCTCACAGCACTCGTCGTTAAATTTTACAGTTTCGTTCCGCCTAGCTGCTAAGGAATCGTTTTCGGTGATTGCAGCAGTCTTTTCTCGTTGTTTTACCCGAGCTAGTCATCATAAAGCTACTGTTAAAAATCTCCCAATCATTAAAATTGTAATAAACAGTGCCTCGCATATTTGTTTGTTAAACTTCTCGATCTTTGATAAGGATTTGTCTCATTTTAAGTGGCGGGAAAAATATTCAGCAAAGAAGGACTTCAGATTAAAAGTTCGGTAAGATAGTAATAAAAAGAAAAAACCACAGAGATAACGACAAATTAAAAAGGAAGAGAACTAGAAATAATATGGCTAAGAATGGACGAGATCAAGTTGATGCAGATTTGAAATGATTTTAAAAAGTATTAGCAATTTTTCTGGGGCAATATAGAAAAACACAAAAGCCTGAGGTACTAATAAACCAAAAAGATGAAAACGTTAACTAAGGAGGGAGGAGATTGAAACGGATTGTAAATGACGAACTTGGCTTAAATCTTACACAGGCCAAATTTTCTGACAATATACAAACTTTTCGTGAAGGGGTAAGAAGTACAGAAGAGCTGCACCATTACTACAAGACTTTTGATGGAAGAAGAGCAATGACTTCTCTTAAAGAAACAATGAGGAAGAGTCTTGATTTCGCGTTATGCAGTCGGGTCATCAGGTTCGGTGTAAGTCGATCGCTGCTGTGTATAACCGCTTGTCCTCTGGTTGTAGCGCCTGCGCACAGTTATGGCAAGGTAGATGAAGATGATCGCAAAAAGTGGCACCAAAACGAGGGCAGCAATGAGACCCGGTGGAAAGGACTGGGGCGATATTATATTAGTCCGTGGACCTAAAAGGGAAAGAACAAAGCTGGTCATAAGATGAGCTTCAAAAAAACTCTGACAGCAAGGACTGGCCCGTTAGATAACGAAGGCGCATTTATGGAAAAAGGGTATTTTCCATTTTAAATTTTTACGTCAGATTTTAGCCCGTTAAAAGCCTTCTCTGTCGTCGGAATTCTTTTTTTGACTAAAAACGAAAAGGCTTCAAAACATTTCCGCCGGCGCCCCAGCAGACGTCAACACTTATGATTCACGCGACAAAAAAATTGTTTTGCAGAGTATGAGGAACAAAAAATGTACTTTATTGTCTTCCTGAATATCACCCGGTCCGTCTTGATGTTGAACAACGTATTTTATACAAGGACAATTACTCAATCGTTATTGATGATATTTTGAAGTCTATATTTGTTGATAAAAGAGGGGAAAAAACGGCAGAATCACGTAGGAAGTTCTTGAATATTGCCAGATCGCTTAAATTTACGAAAGACATGACCCAACGTCCTCTACGCAAGTGGCTATATTTGGCATAAATTGCAAATAACAATTCCGTGTTATCAAGTGTATAGAGGCGTTAAGATTGAATTAGGGAATATGAAGAAAAGTTTATTCTGGGAAAATATAAATATTGACCAAGGACGTGAGATAGTACACTAATAAAGTGATGTAAAAAAAAGAGAAGCTAACAAAACCGCCGATACCACTGACAATGCTGATACATTCCAAAGTTGTTTCATGGAGGTGATCAAACTCATTGTCGTTAACTGCATAGAAGGAAGCTTTCGCTTTTACCGTGATAGGGGAGGAAGTGAAGTCAAAGAGAATAAATATATTTTGAGTTGGAGAAGTTTTAGTACACAACAGATTGCATGGTTTGTGTAGCTAAGGTAATGTTCCACTCACAAATGACCAGTTTATGCACGCATCCAAAATTGAATCAGTACCAAAGAAGCTCTTACCTGAATACAGACATTTGGTGTTAAAGTTAGCTTTTAGAAAATCTCAAAAACTAGCTCATGATGCAGAAAAATATGTTAATTCTGTCTTACGTAGATAGCTTAGATTAGAAATATATCTTATTAACCAAGCGCGAGGGCCGTACTGGGAGAATATCGCTCGGTCCGTACAAAAAAGACTGAGGGCCGATATTCTTCCAGTACGGTTCCGAGCAAGCTTGGTTAATAAGATATATTTAATTTGTGAAACCGGCTGAAACCAATATTAGAAATGCATGTGTGAGACCTTCTATTGATTCACTGGTTTGGAATTTCACGCGTTGTCGGCATTATACTGACCCCCCAAAAAAGAGTTTTGCGGTGAAACGCGATTTGACGCGACTGGAAAATTGAAAAAGTTTTCGAAATTGTTCATATATTGCTGAAAATTTAAACAGGCATCACTGAAGTAAAACTAAGGTTCTCACCGAAAGCAGAGGAATTATTATGTGAGGATTTTCAATTGCACTGATTTGTTCTCTCTCCGTCTCTCCCCTGCAAAAGCATGTACAGCAACCTAGCGTTTGTCAGAGGACGATTTTTTAAGTCTGTTCTCTGAAATTTCCAAAAGTTTCCTTTGTTTAGCTCATCGACACAAGCGAGCCTCTTTCCAACCTTAAATGTGTCCAGTGTGTGAGTAATCGTTTTGGGACAAAGCATAATTGGCCAGGCTTTTCTTCAAAAATTACCGACAACAACTACGCAAGGCGTGCTCATGTTGAAAGGATTTGTCAAATCATAACGAGACAGAATATCTTGCTGAGCAAACTAATGCTGGACAAATTTTATGCCTCCCAAAATTTTAGGATTCTGACGACACCCAGACGAGATATTCAATGTAAAGAGCTTATTCAGAATGATACAGCCAGTCTTGTAGTATAAGCATCCTATTAGAAATGGTCAAACCCAAGACTGACGCTTAAATAATCCGAAACCACCATGATGACCCATGATGCCACACGAACTCTTCAACGTGCCATCAGAATAATTATTTCTGACTAATTCGTTCCCATATCACTCAAACGTCAGAAATAACATTTTACTGTGGGAAGAGGTGGAAGAAAGGGAATGGGGTTGGGCGAGAGCTTCCAAGCCTTCCCACTCCTCCTCCGCTACCTTTGATGGTAGCTGGACGAACAGTTTGCGATCAAACTATGAAGTCAAATTCTCTCACAGCAGTCACATTATCTCTTAATGTCAATCTACAATGCATTTGTTATCTAAATGGTTAAGATAATAACCAACATGATGATTTGGCTGCTATTTTTAATTAACAAATGGTAAACACCACAGCGTACACTATTGAGTTATGGATGCACGCGGGAGGTTGCTAAGCACGAAAGAAGCGTAAGAGTCGCTCGAGGCGATAGCCGAGAGCGACTCTAGCTTCCTGAGTGCTTAGCAAACCTGCCAAGTGCATCCATAACTCAATAGTGTACGCTGTGGTGTTTACCATTTGTTTTATAACATAACATTGATATATTGTAGCTAAAGAGTTCCTTTTATTTAACAAATCTTACGCGACCAGAAAAAACAAACGCGCGCGGAAAAATAGTCTTTGCATTTGCTCACGTCAGCAGCGTACACCCATGGGCAAATGGGGGACGCTAAATTGACCAATCAGAGCGCGCGCTTTACTTTGGTTATGTTATAAAGAGGTATATTCGGTGAGAAAGCCTTCTTATATTCTCACCTGATTCCCAATGTCTCGCACTTGGCCACCTGTTTAGCTCACAAAAACCGCTTTTCGAATATCCCTCAGCCGGCTCAGCGCAGTAGGCTATCACTTCCGCAATATTAGCTGCTTCTGGACAATCGTCAAACAGGTCAACACACTCTGACCTGCATAGTGTCTCCATCTTGTTTCCTTTACATGGGGGTGTGTACGATGCACAAGCCAGCTTCGCGAGAATATTCTTACACTTCTCACTTTTGACGTTTTTCATCCACTGTCTCATAGTCTTGCTTTCCTTTTCTTGGAAGGTTTTGTTCTGTGTTTTTCCTGGTACAAAAGTATTCCGCCCGCCACTGAACAGTTCACTGCAGTTTTCATATTTAACCTTTTCTTTACAAGACAAACCTGTGTGTGTTACAGAAGAAGAAGGAAAACGATCACTATTTACTTTGAAAAGTGAACATACGGGAAGTGGAGTGGTAATGAACGGAGGGGAAGGGTGTCATCTTATTTTAAAATGTGTGTGGTGATCATGATCTATTCACTTGTTAAATTGGTAGTGAAACCGTTTCCTTTCAGCAATTTCAAACAAAAAGTTCTCGATTGAAAATGGAGAATGGGCATTTCTTTGTTTTGTTTTTTTTTTTTACTCGAGCTTCCTGTGGAATGCCCGAGTTATAAATTGGGCTTCGTTATTTTCCGTCTTGAGACGTAAAACGCAGTCTAGCAAGCAAAGCGCATGCGCTTAGTATGCTTTATCAGTTGCGAAGTAAGCAAGCAACTATACGGCATTCAATCGGGAAGTGTATACCCAGGTAAGCTTCAAAGCATATGGTTATCATGACGACCAGAAACATGCCCCGTGATTCAAGGGTAAATATGTCTTATCATACACTCAAACTAAATACAAAAGCACACACTTCGTAGTAGACCTACACTACAAGTTGTCGAGCGTTTTCGGATAACAAGCAGAAATTAAATGAAACAACACTCTTCGTCAGTTTACATGCCTTTGTATACATTCCTAAGCAAAGAAGCCCGAGTTCACGCAGTTAGGTGTCTAGCTTTTCATTAACTTAGTCTTCATTGTGAAAAAACAGTATTTTTTTTTTTAGCGGGCACAAATATTTTGGGCCCAACTCAGAGTCATTTAAGACTGAGCCGCTAGGCAAGGGCTAGGATGACTCTAAGAAGGGCCCAAAATATATTCATGCCCAAGGATATAAGGACTGTAAAGAAGGGACTCAGCCGGGAGCTCCATTACAGCTGGAGCAGCATTGAAAAACTGGTTAAAGATAAGCAGGGTTGGAAGGATCTCGTTGCTGCCCTCATGTGCTCCACAGGCATGATGGGCAGTAAGTAAGTAGTAAGTAAGGATATAAACTGTTTTACTACTGTCATCATTTTGAAGGGTATTGGGAAAAAAAAACTATAACTGCAGAGTCTGAACAATCACGCGAGGGTACGAGCGGGCTAGAATGTTCTAAAATTCATTTTGCTCGAAAAAATGCGCCACAATGCCCGAAAAGTGATGATGATTTTCAGTTTATTCCCGTTTTGTCATTCTGTTTTACTTTTTGATGAATAAAGAAAAGAACTTTTCCGGTTTTGTCTTACGACTTTTCGGAGCAAAGTCTTAACAATTTACCTCAATATGGATCATTTTTCTTGCCGCCTTTTTGTTCACAGCTTATTTTCATACCGGGTTTTAGCTTTTAGACGCGTTGATGGTTGTTTTTGTCAGTTTCCGGTTTCCGATAAACACCAATGCCCCCCTTTAATGTCAAAATTAACACCCCGAATTTATCGGTATTTGCTCGCTAAGAATGTTAGCCAAAGATGTTACCCATTGTAAACGTTACTGAAATTACTTTCTCGTTGCTCGTCGATGCTGAGGAAAGAAGTAACTTTTCACAAAGGGCAATAGACCACTTTCATAAATGGCTGCCGGATTATTTAAATTTAAATTAGTCCCTACTGGCCTCGTTCTCCAGTACAAAATTCAAAAGAATACATTATCTCAAGCGAGGCCAGTAGGGCTAATTTAAATTTAAACAAAAGAATATTTATACGGCAGCCATTTATTAAAGTGGTCTATTTATGAACTACAGAACAACAATCACTAGATTTAATTAGGTTTCGTTCAACATCGACATGTTCATATGCTTACCTCGAGTAAAGCTTGCTTTTGAATGCATGAAATTCTCGGGTTTAATACATCTAGGGTTTTCGGTCTTATTTTGTAGAACACTGCATAGCGACTTTAACCAGTTCAATCCAGTGAAATCCATTTGCGTGCCACAGTCGTTGACAAATTCCCAACAAACTTCTTGGCAAGGTAGTAGCGGTCCCTTCTCGTGGCATCTCGGTACGTACAGCGAACAGAGCATAAAGGATGTGTACTTTGAGCAATCATCGAGTTTTACCGTAATGTAGTTGATTATATCCGCATAGCTTCTGGCGTAATATTTATTCGCAAGACTTACAACCGTGACATTGAAGCCTTCTTTGACACAATCTGGGAATTTTGTCGCATCTACTTTGCCACAATTTGATAGCGCCGAGATCGGGTCGCTCTGATCCGTCTTTCGAGGTAGATTTGTAACGGACACAATGAACGCTATGTTTAAAACGACTTTTGCATTCATCCTTGTTGAAAAGCGTTGAAAAACTGCCTTAACTTACCGTTGGATTTTCATCAAAACCCCTAACTTCGCATCATGTCGGACAGCAATTATCATTACGCTCGAGGAATTTACTAGCTTAGCGTGACGCATTCCACTAACTTGTTATTGACCTCTTGAATGGATGAAAAGTAATTAAGATCGATAACAAAGAAATAATTATTCATTTGTCTTGTTCTTCTTGTTCAATGAAGTGACAATGAGTTTTAGAATAAAGCGCCCGCACATAAATTAGAAAACCGCAGTGACGAAGGACTAACGCTCGAAGCGTCAGCTTTTTTATTCGTTACGGTGGCCAATTTACAATTTCAACTTAGTTTATATGACCAAATTACGCAGTTTTTCAATACTTCTCAACCATATTGATGGACTTAGAGTCAGTTAAGCGTAGGGTCTTTGTGTATACACCCGATTGTACAACACCTGAAAACCATCAACCATGAACGATGCAGCCTCAAGGGTACACATCATGTGCCTTTACATGACCCATGACAACCACAATAAAATGCTTGCGTTTTCTTAAATGAAAAGGATCGCCTTTAGATCAAAAAGAAAAATGTTTATCATACATTACGACAGAAGTGAATCACTACTGGTCACTGATTAGGTTACTCCAATCGAGAGTAAAACCTCAAAACGAGCAGTCTTTCTTTAACGTTTAGCACAGCCAATAGATGTGCAAGGAAAGGATGGGTGGATGTATGTAGCTCTCCCCCCCCCCCAATAAAAAAGCTAACAACGGAAATTCACAATAGCTCTAATTCCCATGTTAGCTAGAGATTGTAATCTCTTGTTGCTTATCATTTTCACCGAGAGTTCGGTGGAAAATATTCGATAGATTTTTAAGCGGGGGAAAATCGGTGACCCATACGTCTAAAAACCCTTCTTACTCTCCTTTTAGCCCACAGGTGGCCCAAGCGTACTGTGTGATTTTTAACAACAGGTGGCCCAAGCGTACTTTGTGTGATTTTGGGGTCTAAAGGTCATTAACGGGAATACCTAACATATTGGGATCGAATTTTAAGTGTAGGCGCGGGCTGTCAAAGAAAGGGAAAATTATTATTTCATTTTTTCTCAATTTTTTTTCAAATTTTCTCTTTTTTAACGGCCCACACTTACGCTTAAAATTCGATCTTGATATGTTAGGTATTCCCGTTAATGACCTTAAGACCCCAAAACCACACAGTACGCTTAGGCCGCCTGTTTTTAACTGAGTCTTCTTTGCATCCTCTTTTTGTCTGTCATGCATTAAGATCTGGTTAAGGCGCATTTGTGTTCCGTAACGAGACACAAACTACTAAGAAGTTGGCCATAGACATACTAACAGACAATAGGAAGGCAAAAATAACAGTCGTTGGGTACTGGGTAGACGTACAAGTTGAAACAGATATGAATCATTTTTCAATTTATTTCACTCCCTCCTTCTTACCACCGAAAGAACAAAAAAAAAATAACCTCTTGAAAAATATAGTGTAAAAAAAACTCATAAGTAAATTTTCGAGGCCAGCTCATTTTATAGCACATCAAAAATTCCAATTATTTGTCCGTATTTAGAAAATATTTTACCTTTTTTTTCAATCACAAACCTTCTGTTTGATTAAATCTTTATCATAATAACATTTAGTTCAGGAAAAATAAAATCTTTGTTTATGATTGTTATCCCTTGATGGCTACTGAAGTACTCAATTATCCTCCTGAACGGGTTGTCTTTTAACCCGCTCGTCTTGTTCTGGTTTTTCACTTTTTCAATTTTTCCAAAAGCGCAATCCTGACCTAAAAATAACCTTTTGCCTCAGTGCTTCCCTTGTGGTTGCGTTATTGATTCGCACGGTGCAACTGAGCATGTGCGGCTTGTGGGTTGAAGGTGACATGAAAACCATCAAGCTTTACGCGCAAACACGAAAAATTGGCGCATGCTCATGTTTTCAGTGCCACAGTTGTTTCCCACTCATTCGAGGGATGACGTTTGTATCCCAATACCCACCAATCCTGAGGATATCGACCTCGTTTAAGTAGCAAGAGGAAAGCGGTAACAACGATGATTGAAAGCACTACTACGACAGTTGAAACTATGATGGCTACAACTGGTAGGGAGTACCTGGTGCGCACGTGCAGTGGAACAGACTTTACAACCGCTGAACCGAGAGTAGTTAGGGTACTTGAGGGCCTGGGTATCGTTGAACTGTGACGACGCGGCAACACTGAAATAGACGTAGATTGACAGTTTTTAGTTGAGTGGCTAACAGTGTAGTAGAATGGACATGAAAAGAATGTTGCGGAGAAGGGGGAGGGGAGAATCAAGAACTGTCGGAAAATTTACTAACACTGCACTGGGCTCCAAGTCGATAGGTCCTAGCTACTTTCTTCACCTGTCTGATTCGTTATACATAATGTCTTCTTGTGCAAAGCACTTCACTCCACAGCGCTTCTCTCGATCCAGGTGTAGAACTTCATAAAAGTAAACCACAAGGAAAATGTGACGAATAATCAGAGGGGGTGGAGAAACCGCAATGGATTAGCGTCCCAGGGAGAGATGGAAGGGCTGGCAATAATGCTACTCGTGTTCAACGAAACTGAAAGTAGCTCTAAAAGGAGGGCATTGGGATCTTCGGTTTTGCGGTCTTGGCTATTAGACCGGCTTTTCGGTTTCTGTGCCAAAATACATTGTTTATTTGGTTTTGGTGTTCATTGCGGTTTGCGAATTTTCCGTTTTTTAACATTCAGTTTTCGATTTTCCTATAAAATACTAATGGGTTTTCGGATTTGGTATCCGATGTGGTTTTCTGTTTTTTCTCATTTGGGTACCGATTTCTCTTAGATCTAAGACTGAGCGGCAATTATGCGCCTCCACTAATGTCGAATCACCGCGAAGCCTCTGTAGGCTCCACTTGTCACCACTGTGTCGGATCCATCGGGGTTTTGATATGTCCTGTTATAGCGTACTAGCGTGTGGACCTATCCATGATACTTTTGTACCAAAAGATTGGTTTATAAGGAACGGTTTTAATGATTACTCGTTGTAGAAAAAGCTGTGATCTTCAGGGGTGTATTTTCTACAACTTACTTGTAGTATTTGGTTCCAATGGCCACCGCCCCGCCGTCGGCCATTTGGTCAGCGTACAAAATCCCTCTAAGTCACTGCTTTCAGTCGCCATTTGCTCACAGTAACTGTATTCCCCAAAGTGTTCTCTGTACAGTGCTGGACATTTCTGTCGCATGCTTTCACAATCAGACTTGCAAACTGTTCGAAGAATAATTTCGGTCTCATCCCCCTGAAAACATGGCGGAGCAAACTCTGCGCAGAAAATCTTTTGAAGTAGTGGAGAACAGAAAGAATGATTTCCAAAGTTGCTCAGCCTTTTCTTGAGAACGATGTCGAGAATCCGCTGTGATGTCAAAGATTGGGTTGTACGAGTGTAACCAAGATGAGAACAGGAAGACATCGTTAAGTTGGAGCAGCTCTGTGTTAGAGGCGCTGTTCCACAAAGAAGGAATGTTCAGGAAAATTTGAGAGGAAATTAGGCATAAAACTTTTCATACCCTGGTGTGGCAGAATGGGAGTAACAAGGGGGCAAGAGTATCATATAACCCCATACATTAATTATACATTCAGATTAGTAGACTTTGTTTTTAAAGTTTTGTCGTGAAAGACAAAGAAGGGGAATGCATAATCAATATATGGGGTTATATGGTACTCTTTCCGTACAAGGGCTGTTATGTGAACCCTTTTTGTTATAAAAAAGATTTGCAATAAAATTAAATAATAAAAAAACTTGCCGTCACAAAAGCCAACAGGACGATCGTATAAGACGCTAGTCGTAAAACAGGTGGCTTACGGAAAAACATTGTCAACATAGTTTCGATCGATGAGAATATAGCCACCCGCTTAAAATCTTTTTTTTTTTATACCAACTGGAAGCGAATCAAAAGCCCTCCTTAAGAAAATATAAGCTCACGAACTACGATCGCGGCGAAATTTCCGAAGTTTATGTGCATCAACTCAACCCTACAGACTGAGCGTCTTCAAATCTACCACTCTTTACGGACAAGAAAACGAAGATAGATTCACACATGATTTGAAGGGAAAAATCCAATGAAATCATTATCCTTGACAAATTTGGTGGTTGTGCTTGACCAAAAACTCGTTTGCTCCCTACATGTCACTGAAGAAGATTCGTTCTTCAAAGCCTCCCGACAGAGGTAAATGAAGTGGCCGGGTATTCTGCAATTGCTCCAACTTGTTAAATAACAGATGGGGCTGGCACATGACTTCCTCGTTTTTTTGTCGCGGATTATGTTCGCTTCGTATCTCAAAGTAAAGCTTTCTTAAGTCTGTTATATTTGGAGGAAACAATATTTGCATTTCATCAGTTATCGCAATGGTAAAAATATTCGTAGTGACGGGCAATTTAGCTGTTTACAAAGCTGTAACGTAATTTATCAACAAATTAAACGTTTTGGATACTGGAACAAAGCAACTCAAATAGAAGCCACTCCCAGGTGAAAGTTTATTTTAGATAGAATGTACACAGCATTTTCGTTGAAGAAAAAAGATCCGTTGTTCAATTAATTACTCGATCTGAATTTCAAATTTCTACTTTTAAACGAAGTAACTTCAATTGTTTCACAAGTGGGTGAGACTACGCGAACAAACTGAATAAATTTATTGACGGAAAAGAAATTTACTCGTCCACCTCGAGACTTTTGGTTCATGTTTAAAACAAATGACAAAACATTTTTCAGCCGAAAGAAATCTACACGTGTTCTTCATATTTAATTTCTTAAACGGAGCATTTTAAAAACAAATACTTTTCTCTGAAAGGTAACCGGCAAACGCAAATCCCTGATTAGGAATAATTCGAGCACACGAACAGTGAATTTTAAGATGAATGTTTAAAAGGGCATAGCATTAATATAAATTTTTACTTACTTGTGTTGTCAAGTCGCGGCCTATAATTTCCCGGCAGATAACATTCTTTTCCTTTGCTGTTGTTCTCCGATGACGGCAGCAGATGACAAAGTCCTTTAATCCATTCCAGTTTTTCGTATTCCACTTTCGTCTCACAGTCTCTGACAAAATATTCGCAGACTCTTCTACATGGCAAAACAGGGCTATAGTTTTCTTCCACGCATTTGGGAACATGAATAGCGCACATAATGGTATCTAAATATTGCGAGCAATGCCCAAACTGTTGTACTTCCCGTTTCAGATTATGCGCGATGATGCTTTCGTGTAGCGTAGAATTACCGGGAAATTTAGCCGTAAAATTATACCCGGCTACTTGAATACATCTTTGAAATAAATTCGTATTTAGTCGTTGGCAGATTTGACCGAAAACGGCGGTTAAATACACCAAAAAGAGAGAAATTATCACTGGTGTCAGCGCAATATTCATCGCAGACTGCGGATAACGACGAAATATCAACACGTGTAAAATCAAAAGCCCTTTAAATGTGCTATTTTAGATTTCACCTGACTGAGTCACGTTGACCGCGCGAGTTACCATGGGGAGATTATATTGGGCAAATCAACGTGGAGCACGTTGTGGCCACAAAGCATCTTTCTGAGCAGCCTGGCCAATTTTTTAAGGCTTGGTTACATGCAGAGAAGTGTTTATTCTTGTTGTCAATTTTTTTTTGTCATTCTGTCTGTTTCAGCGCAGTGTGAATACCAGAGTTTTCAACTGGTGATTTGCATGTGACGAAAAGATCTGGCACCTTTGAGCGGAAGCTGCTTAAAATAGAATTCGTATAGGTAATCACATGATTTCGAGTGCAATTTGGAATAAATAAGCACGAGTAAATTTTTTCAAAGACTAACATGACTAGCATGAGCCCAAAGGGCTAGTGCAATTTGTGGTCTTGGAAAAAAATTTACAAGTGCTTATTTATTCCAAATTACACGAGAAAAATCATGTGATTACGTATTTATATTATACATAAAAAAATACGAGGTAGCTTATCATAATTATGCAGAAGAAAAGCGAGCGAATCACTTGCAAAAGTAATTTATTCAAAACCTGCAAGTGACATTGTACGTTCGGTCAAAACAACTGCGTACGATCAAAACAATAAGATAAAATGAAATTTCACATCTTTAAGACGCAAAAAAGTTCAAAGTCCGGCCAAACAGTTCAAGGAATTGTTCAGTGAGTTTGGTAATTCAGTGAGTTTCTTTGATTATTGACCAATCAGAATATCTGGTTTGTTACTTTCTTTGTACTGAATTAACCCTCTTCTGCACTGAATTACCTGAAAACTGCATTTATCTTAACCAATCAGAACTGAGTAATTTTTTCATGTATATTATTAGCCACGTTATTAATGTTAAAGATTTAAAAATGGCTGACAAAAGGTCTGGGCAGTAATGGTAACAAATCGGGCAAGAATGACAAGATTACGACGAACAATTCATTTACGAACCCTGTTTTTACTTGAAAACCTGGTTTCTATAAATTTATCAGACACGAGCTACATGAAATTTGCTGTAGGCTTTGATGAAAAGCCCGCGCGAAATAAAATAAATGAACAATACGACGGGATCCCCAAAAATCACGTTTGATTTTGGACACCAACAAGAATCACTATCAAGCTTTATCACACCTCTGTGTGTTTAATGTCAACTTTCTAGAAAGTCTGAGACTACGGTGCAACCTCTTCTGTGGTCTGAATGGAAGTAGCCATGCTATTCTGGTTTTTTATAAATAATTTATCTGAAAGATATCAATTTGTAAAATATGGTGGAAAGCATCATTGAATAAATAGAAGAATATATGAAAATTTCCGGCTAGCAATATAAAATAAAAAGGAAAAAAGAAAAGGAAACACTCAGTTATCACATGTAATAGGTTAACTAATTGTAAACCTCATGACATGGACTACGCTCGTTGCGTGACCAATTCCAATACTATAGTTTTACTTGCTTTTGGTGTGGACTTGGGTACTTGTAACTTGGACCTCTTTTCTTTATTGTTATTCTTTTGATCGACAACCTTGAGCTTATCATTGACAAAAGAAAAAGAAAAGCAATCTACAGTATTATTACTTTATCAACTTATTACGAATCAACTTAACGGCCTGCTCCCAGTTGGCTTGTTAGCTCAATTGGTAGAGCGCTGCACTAGTATCGCAGAGGTCAGTGGTTCGAATCCCGTACAGGCCTGATTTTTTTTTAAGGTCTGATTTTCGCTATTGCTTAAATAGCGCTATCTACTGCGAGGATCGTGCATCATACCTAGTATTATTACTTTATTGGTTGTTATTTAAATTTTGCTGAGTCTAATAAGTTTGATACCTTAATCTTTATATTCTAGTCATCGTCATGGTTTGCACAATTATTTAAGTCCAAAAAACTTAACTTTTCCTATTGATATTCAGTTGAGTTGATCATCGGCAAAAGATATCAAAACAAGAAAGTCATTCGATGAATTATAGACAAAGTCGGTGAAAAGGGAAGGAGGGGGTATGCCAACTGCGAACATATTCGAAAGCTAAACCGTCTGCTAGTTATAATCATAATGACCCCGGCCAAGGGAAATTACGTTCATAATCATGCTAATTCAATCTGTTTACAAGCGGAATTCGACTGAAAATAAACACTGATATCATGTTTTATGCAAAGATTTCCATCAGTAGACCACGGCGTTGCTTTTAGTCTGACGTTACGTAATAAAGTTGGACCTTCGAGAGTAACAGGACAGACAAACCAAGCCGGTAGCTAAAATGTCATTCCTTGCTTTGTGTGTGATGCTCCTTTGCAGTTTTGACGCTGCTTTGAGTTCTCCGGATGAGTGGCTCGCTCAACGGAGGTATTTGCGATCAACAAGTGATTCCAAGTGTCACAGTTTTGCTGATGGCCCATTCAGTTTCTGCTCGAAAAGTGGTTACAATACTACGTTCAAATATCCAGAACATTTGACGGATTCAAAGCTAAATAGGGCTGCCATTTTTATTCAACGTGTGCTGACGACGTCGATAGCTGTTCCTTAGATGCCAGTGTGGGAGAGTCCTTAATGTGCTCCTTCTTTATCCCACACTGTTCGGGTGGAAAACGAATTTATCCTTGCAGGCGGGTCTGCGGAGAGTTTTTGAAGAAATGCATGCATAAAATTCCACCAAATATTGCAGATTACGCCGTCGCTATTTGCCATACGCTCCCAGAGAAAAACAGTGACAAGGAATGTTTTGAGCCGCCCAACTTCATCACGAACGATAGCGTCAAAGGTCAGAGCTATTCAAGAAGTTAATCTTAATACTACTAGCGTCTTAATTGAGTTCGCTTAAAGTTAGAATTGACTACCTTACTTGTGCTAATTAACTGCTTGGATTTTCTCTGTGCGTTTCAACAAGTTGCGTATTTTCTTCAAGTCAGGATAAACAAATCAACCTTCTACATGCATATTCAAAAATTTTGCTTTTTCTTATTTAATAAGTAAACGAAAATTTTAAAAGATGGAAAATTTAGAACAATGCAAGCGGAAATTTCACACAAACATTTGCCTCAAAATGCTAACACAGTGGAGCAAAACAGCCGATTAATTGTTAGAAAAACATATAATCCCATGGGACATTTCAAGCTTGATTGCACAAACTGAATGCCCCCTTCTGTGAAGTGTTTAGCGACCCTGACTCTTAGGCAGATAATTGTCTTTGAGAGATAAGTTTTTTATACGATCTGATTGGACTATTTGTACGTATAATTCAATAGTAGGTCCAAATTCCAGTTCCTCTTTATGCAGATAGATGCTCACTACGCATTTTGATCTCCACTAATTTATAAGAAAATAAGTCGAAACGGACTTATCAACGGATCTTTGCTCAAGCAAGACACGACACTAATCTGATTTCTTCCGTTGTGTTATAGAAGTAGATACGTAGACACATGCACAGTGATCGTTCCAATTCACAGGGTGAACTGAAACATTTTTATGACCGATATCCTCCATGGTTACTGATGGCAACCACTCCAGCCTTATGCGTCGATCAATATCTACTGGTTAAATTTCCCACCCTACCTAGGCAGGTTCAAATCCCACACCCTGCACCCCCGGTGCAAGGGCGACAGTGAAATGTCCATGGATTGCCCGTGGAAGCTTTGATGTATCACTATGTATACCGTAGAAGGCTTATTGCGAGTAAGGTATTCTATCTCGCAGTTGTTTCCCTACATGGCTATAGTTAATAAATTTGGACAAAATGAGCGGAAGGGGGAGTGGAAACAGATCCCCCTTCCCCCTAAATCTCCACATTTCTCCGTCCCCTTCTGAGCCTCTTGGTAATCTTCTTGTTAGAGACTACTTCACCTTCCAGGAAAATCCAAAAGGGGTCAATTATTTGCAAAGAAACACAACTACTTTGGTCTTTTTTACAGGACCCCTGGACCGAGGCTGTCAAGAACTGATTCTTCCGGCATGTAAGAATCTTGGCGTGTCCAACCACACTCTCATATCAGTGGAACAACAGAAAATGATTTACACGATGTTCTACTACAAAGACTATCAAAACCATAACGTGGAACAAGACTTCCCGCCACAATTGCAAGAAATGTTTAAAAAGTATCCTAAGTGTCAGGAAAATATCAAAAAGCTCTTTTGTGGAGAGTATTTCTCGCCATGTTTCCCAGAGGAAGGGAAAGGATTTTACTCTATTTGTAAATCGGTGTGCAGCCAAATTCTCAGAGACTGTCCCAACTTTTTCAGGTATTCATTTCTTCTTTTCTTTTTGATAACAGTTCGCGATCTATGAAAAAAATTACCAGCTATAGGTTGAGCTATTGGCGAGGCCATTTAAGGTCTCTTAGGAGCAGCGATTGAACGCACTTGCGCGGGGAGTGTCGTGTACATGTACGTCTTGTCATCAGGAATTTATCTTCTCTTGCGGGGCTTACATCAATGAGACTGGTCATAATTTATTGCCTAGAGGGGGCTAGAGGAATTGCATTGTATGAAGATAAGTTTATCTGATCCCCAAAAAGTCTCTGTAATTCTTATGACCCACCCCCTTCCAGTCAATCATCGATAGTCCACCCCCGCACCCCCCCCCCACCTCATTGATAGATAATGACTGGAGCTTAAAAACATGAATACAAAGTGATCAGAGCTTTGTTTTTTGGCTATTCATAAGGTAAACCCAATATTAAATTTGACTTTGAAAATTGTTTAGAATTATACATCATCAAGTCATTTTTTAGTTTAGTCCTTTTGATTTGTTTCGTTATTCTTTGGTAGAAATGATTCGCTGGACGCCGAGTTTTGTGCCATATTGGGAACAGAAAATACAACTCATGGATATTGCAAGCGTACGGAGTGGCCGTCGCCATTTAGCTGGGCACGTTATGTTCCAGGTCAGTTAGAAAAATTTTAGGGCTCTAAAGGCGGTAACTAAATAACGATCTTTCACTCGATCATTTGGTTGGTCAGCAGTTCTTTTGAAGATCCAACTGTCATTCACCAGTCAGTTTTTTTTTTTTCAATGGTTTGTTTTTGAGTCGAGATCAGTCTGTTAAAAGAATGTTTTTTTTTGGAAGGTTATTTGGTCTGCTTGAAAAGTCAGAAATAAGTTGGTGACAATTCCATCGTTCTTTCCTGAAGGATGATACCAAATGATCAGTCTCCTGATCCTGCGTCTTTCTTTGATCAGTCAATGGGGACCTTAAGCAGTCAGGACGGCGGCACTAAGGAAGACGTCGATTAAAAAATGAATTTCTACTTTTAATTAGCATTTCGAAAATTGCCGCAGGTGTTTACTATCTCTTACGGCGCCACACCTCAACCTCAGCGTAACGTATGGTAGCAGCGCTGTGTTCCAAATGGAAATTACAATAATTTGCCGTCGCAGTTTCCGTTCGCAGACGACGCAAATTTTGGTGATTTCTCGTTGTTGTTTTGCAAAGGACGGCTAAGAAATGTACAAAGTTTTAAAACGCACGTGCTGAGCTATTGTTCTGCCCACTAGATCTTTTGTTTTGCCATGTCCTCGTTGCCGTCGCCGTCGGGGTTTGCTTAAGGTCCTTATTCACAGATAGTAAACATATCACAGCCAGCAGCATACGGGGGGACAATGGGGAGAGCTAATTAGGTTACAAGCTTTTATACTACGTGGTACGGCGAGACAGCCCATAGCTCCCTCGTATACTTCTGCGGCCCACTTTAGCAAAGTGAAGCGCGCTCTCTGTTGGTCGATTCAGTGTCCACCATTTACTCATGGGTGTACGCTGCTGACGTGAGAAAATGCATAGACTAGTTTTCGCGCGCTTGTTTTTTCTTGGTCACGTATGATTTGTTACCTAAAAGGGAACTCGATGTCATGAAACAAATAGTAAACACCACGGCGCTCACTATTGAGTCACAGATTCACTCAAGAAGCTAGAATCGCTCTCGGCTATCGCCTCGGGCGACTCTTACGCTTCTTTCGTGCTTAGCAACCTCCCACGTGCATCGATAGTGTGCGCTGTTGTGTTCACCATTTGTGAGTGAGACTCTAACAGGACTTCTCCTTTCTAACAATTTTTCAGATGAGGAAGAACAGTCCACGAAAGAAGTTCCAACCGAAAGCGCCAAGTCTAAAGGTCTCCAAACATGGGTGATCGTGGTGTGTGCGCTGGTGGCATTTATCGTTATAGGAATTATTATACTTGTAGCCGTATGCATAAAATGGCGTCGTGCTCCCCTGACCTCTGGGTATAAGAAACAAGAAAACGATTTAACCACTCTGGAGAATTCAGTTGACCTCTGAATGCTGGCATCACTTCATGCAATGCTGAGAGAACTCAGGAATTATTAGAACAATTCTCACAAATCTTACCAAGCACCTGTGTGTCCAAACATGGAAAACCCTAATTAAGGAGAAATAAACACATTTTAATGATTTTCAAACCTCGTTTAGCCAGCTGATGTTTTAGCAGTGAAATTGTATTAATCCGTCAAATTAAAACAATTTCCAGTTTTAAAAAGTAATGAAAGTTTTGTAAAACTAAACGTAATAAAATTTAGCTGTTGTAAATCGAAGTACTACGCTGTTAAAAGTGGCCTTCAACGAAATCTTGTTCTTAGATTCTACAGTGAAGCTGAAATGTCCACTTAGCCGTGAAGGACTGGGTACGAGACTAGTTTCAACGTTGAAAAAGCCTCGTTAAAAAGCGAACGTCGCTGACACCCTCTGATGGTACTTGGCTGGTTCATGTATTGTTAACTTTTGGTAGGAACTCTTCTGGAAAGCGAAACAGGGATGACGAGATATTTGTAGCCTGCTAGCAGACCCAGGCCCTCGCCATCAGCGCTGCAGGACGCGTTTTTCGCCGCTCGCGGGAAGATTTTGAGATGATTCGAGGAAAGTTTTTTCCGGGGGTCTGGCACTAATGTTGAGTGCTAGATTTCTTTAGTCTTGTGCCCAGACCTTCCACGACCAAGCACGGTAGGATCGGAGTACGAGAATAAGACCCCTTTCAGACCACTCGCTCTCGCCGGCTTGCATTGCTCAAGACCCAGTACCTTCTTGCGGGCGAAAAATCCCCGCGCCGAAGCGCTAGTAATTGGGGCCTACGAGCATGCTAAATATTCAATAAAACAGTTATCCAGTAGAGAGGTTTACATAAGAACTCCTTGGAAGCAGACGAATAAACACGGCAAAACAGTATTTTAGTGATATCTTCACTTCCAACTTCTTCATTGAAAAATCATTGTCTATCCCGCACACTTGTCCGGTGAAGACCAATCTTAAGTTATATTTGCATTGGTGTGGTCGATTGTGACGATGAAGGCAAACACTCGGCTAAACAACATAATTAAGGTGACTTTTATCAAAAAATATGTAATGGACCGCCTTCTTTTGATAAGAAATTGTATTGTTTATAATTTTAGATATGAAGGATCTACCGATTTAGCCAACTTGGTAAAACAAATGAAAAATCAATCAGAATTATAGGCATGCGCTAATACGAGAAACCAATCATGGCGTTATAACTACTCTAAAATATTAGCTCTTCATCCGTGAAATATTATCAGGAGCTGCTAAAATGAGAGCCGAACCCTCACTGTGCTCATGTTTTGAAATATTCTAAGAATGAGATTTTTGTTTAAAACGCTTTGGGTTATGTTTCGTTGTACCACAGTTTTTGCTTTGCTATGTGCAAAAGTTACCGGGTCTTCTGCCCAACCAATGGGAAATCATTGTGTCAGCCTTAAGGAGACCCCTTTTGAAATGTGTATGAACGCCGGCTATGACAAAACTGTACCATTCCAAGACGATTTAACGGGGGCAGAGCAACAAGAGGTGGCAAGGGAATTTACAGAAATACTTCAGTCAACGAAGAACTGTTCGTCTAACGGTCTCGCAGAACTCATCGAGTGTTCTTTAGTCGTTCCTAAGTGCAACGACTTTGGTGAGCCTGTGTACCCATGTAGACAGGTTTGCGCTGAATATCTGAGGCGATGTGAGCATCAATTATCCAAACACGCATTGGATTATCTAATCCCTTTGTGCCTCCTCCTTTCAAAGGGCTGTGATGGTTGTGAGCCGTGTTTTCGACCTTCCAACTTCACTGCGAACGAAACTGCGTCGGGTAAGTGACCTACCTTTCGCTCTGACGAAGGGCTAACGCTCGAAACGTCAGCTTTTTTATTCGTTACAGTGGCCAATTTTTAATTTCAACCTAGTTGATATAACCAACTGAATTATCTTGTTACCCCCACCGACGCAGCACCACAGTTTCTTTAGAAACTTTCAGTCTTTATTAAGTGGCCCACCGTTTTGTTTCTGGTTGGTCTTGAGTTTTTTTGCATGAAATTGTTGGATTTTTTGCGAAACACGAAGCTAGGCATAAAAAATTCTCTGGCCAGTTTATAAGCACTGGCTTTTAACAAAATGAAACACGGGAGAAAATATTATTAACAATATTAAATCGCGACAATTGAACTCCTATTTATAAGGTCTGATATACTGACAACATCACTGCAAGAACTCGGATAGCTCTGCTGTGTACGAACCCAAAAGCAAAATGTCAAAATAATGATGTTAAAATGTAAAATTGTTTTTTTTTAGGCGGCCGACAAATAGTGCAACGGGTCATTCGTGGGGAGTTTATCAACATGCGTGCAAAACACGGGTTAAGATGAAATATCATGTCTTTTGTTGATTCCAGCCAGACCGTTTAATATATGAAGTCAAGTATTCACCTGGCCGTGAGTCAATTGCGCATGAACATAAGAACTGTACTTACACTGAGCACTGTTGATATAGCACCTCCATTCGATCCTTGAACGTTTTTGAAGGATAAAAATCGATGATCCTGTATGACTCCATCTGCTCTACGGGGTCTACAATGGAGTTCACTAAGGGCTGATAGTTTCTCAAGAAACTGTTTGGGGCTGCGTCTGTGGGGGTAACGAAATAATTTGAATATATCAACAAAGTTGAAATGGTAAATTGGCCACCGTTACGATTATAAAGTTCACTAAGCATATCCGTTTAGCAGGCACAAGTCTTTGCAAGAGAAAGTAATGACCCGTTATTTTCTTTAGGCCTTCGGCGTTGCCTGCAGGGTCCTATGGCTGAACTTGTTCCCACGCCTCATTAGTTTACCCGATAGTTACAAGTGAATTCCCGTACATGCGCAGTTTTTGAATGAGGTGTCATTTCCCTTTGAGAAGAAGTGGTAACCGATTCATCCCTTCTGCCTCAATCATTTTTTGTCAGTTGGATGTTAAGGTTCGTTTTTCTGCAAAACTTAACCAAACACGAGGTAGGAAGTAGATCTGCCTTTAATTTCCACCTTCAATATTTTTTTTAACAGGCCCGCTGGATCGAGGTTGCCAAGAGCTCATCTTCCCCGCATGTAAAAGTTTGGGCGCATACGATAACACTTTGATCTCAATCTCTATGCAGAAGGAGTTATACTCGTGGTTTTTTAACAAGGAATATAACATAAACAACACTGAAACAGAATTTCCTGCGGCTGTTCAAAAATTATTGGACCAATACCCCAAATGCCAGGAAAACATCAAGAAGTTGTTCTGTGGCGAACATTTTCCGCCTTGTTTCCCAGATGAAAGTCCACGGGTGTATAGTCTGTGTCAACCTCTCTGTGATCAAATTGCTACAGACTGCCCAGGGTTCTTCAGGCAAGTCTGTAGAGTTATTAATTTTTTTTTTCAAGATTAACAAGCAGGAGAGGGCAAAGATGAGGGGGAAAGAGTTCCTTATTTTAGTGGACCAGAGATGGCGCTGCGGTGAAACTCAGCGGTGTCCTCTCCCCCCTCCCTCCCCCCCCCCACCACCACCACCACCACTACCACTACGGTGGTGACTAAGATTCGATTCTTGAATCGGTTATAATCATGTTTGAGCAAAGAGCAACACGAACTGTAAAAAGAGAATGAGAAGAGCCAGTTCCTTAATATCACATGATAACTCTAATTCGATTAACTATGATTTGCTTGATGAGTGCGTTAGCTCAATATCAACTCACTCTGTCTATTTTGTCCCACACATCATTTCGCAGGCACGAGATTAACAGTCTTTACAATTAATTACCTCACAAGAGAAAGTAAGGAGTCAGAAATGATCAAATTTGGGTCGGTACAATTGAGTATCTGTTGTTTTATTTCTTGTCGCAGCCAGGATTTGATAGCCTCAGAGTACTGCAGCTCAAAGGCAAGAGCACATTCTAAACATGGATACTGTCAAAGCACAAAATGGCCAACTTCATTCGAATGGTTCCATCGTAAAGGTAAGGTTATTGAACCCAACAAATAACCCACTGACTGACCCTCCGACCAAGAGACTGAAAAGAACAACGAAGTGACTGATTACAGTCAACAACAGTCACTCCGTCTGTCTCTCTCTTACCCATACAGTCTGTCAGTCAGTTCATCAGTCAGTCCATTTCCAAGTCTGTCAGCTAGCCAGCCAGTCAGTTCATTAGCTAGTCCATTTCCAAGTCTGTCAGTCTGTTTGTCAGCTAGCCAGCCAGTCATTTCGAAATTCATCAACCAGTCCATTTCCAAGTCTGTCTTTCTGTCAGCTAGCCAGCTAGTCAGTTCATCAGTCAGTCCGTTTACAGATCTTTTAATCAGATCTTTTAATCAGTCAGTCTGTCAGCTGGACAGCCACTCAGTACATCATCATTCTGTCAGCTAACCAGCCAGTCACTCAGTGCGTCAATCAGTCTGTCCATGTGTCTCTACATTTGTGGGTGTGTCCCTCTTCCTTTCCTCTAAACTGATCTTAATTTTCTCGATCAATTATTTCTAGCTGCAACAAAATCTCCGAGTCTGATCCTCGAGAGCCATATGCATCATGGTATGAAAGTGTGGCAGATTTTCATAGCCGTTTTTATTCCTACACTAGCTGTTGGGCTTGCTGTAGCAGTGGCGATATGGATGAAGAAGAGAAGTTCTCGACATTTAGCAGCTTACATCAAACATTATGAAAGAGACGCTGATGATACCTTTCCCTTGGACACGTGACTGTTAGAACATTTGGTTGAACGAGAGGGAGGGGGGAGTGGGGAGGTGAACTGGAAATTATACACACTTAACGACGTTATCTTTATTTTATGGTGCAAAAGTACATGTAATTAATCATTCTGTACATCAGGCGACCGATGTTTATCTGAGTGTAACGAGACGTTATCAAAGTTGCAAAAATTAAAAGTGGACTCCCTCTGTGGTCGTGCTTTGAAATTTTCGGCTAAAACTGAGATATTTGCATGAAACAGTTCAACTCTCTCAGAAAGGAGGGGGGCAGTGCGGTCTATTAGAAACGGCAAAATTGTAGATAGAATCATCCAAAACCACAAAACCGCAAAAAAATGCCATCAAAACCGAAAACCGCACGCAAAACTGATAAATTTTCACATCTAAGTTATCAAAACTCTAATCGATCCGATACAGTGGAGATGAGCCAGCATACAGAGGTTTCGCGGCTATCCGAGATCAGGGGAGCTGCATAATTGCCGCTCAGATCGAAGAGAGACGAGAAAAATTGGGACCCAAATAGGAAAAACCGAAAACCATATCTCATACCAGATCCGAAAACCCGTTAGTATCTTTGATGAAAACCGAAAACCAAATGGAAAATCTGAAAACAGTAATGAACACCAAAACTGAAGATTTTTGGCGCAATAACCGCCGAAAATTGATCTTAAAAAATTGCCAAAACCGTAAAACCGAAAATCCCAATGCCCGAATCCGTGCTCCTCCCGTTATCCAGTCCTAGTCACCCAGATCTCGTTTTCCCTTAGAAGAGACATCCTCTTTCCCTTTCCACCGCTTAGACTCCTATTTCCGATTTTTAGAAAAATACCAAGTGTCATAATAATTATTGTGTTTAATTAAAGTGCCCACTTTTGAACCCTTTTGATACGATTGAGATTCGCATGTTTTAGTCTACAAAGCATTGGCTTAGGCTCTGGGAAAAACCGAAAAACCGATTCGTTAAAATCAAAACTTGAACTTACACCTCATCCTCGCCTAAACCAGGATGTCCTAAACAAGAATGATCCTACTTGCCAAGCAAGGTTTCAAAAATGTCGCGCGATGACTTCCGAGCGAAAATTGTTACAAAACAAAATCCTCAAACATGACGCTTTCGACATTGCCGATCCTGATAGTATACAGGACGCGGATCATATATGAACCGTCTTCCGGTTAGCTCAATGGATAGAGCGCTGGACTGTTGTGCGGGAGGTCGAGGGTTCGAGCCCCGGCCGGACCAACACTCAAGGTCTTAAAATAATTGAGAAGAATATGCTACCTTTCTATAACATCAAGGAATGGTTAGATATTCTTCTCGGATAGGGACGACTAAATGGAGGTCCCGTCTCCTGCAGGGTTAAGGGTAGGAGACGTTAATTTCCCACGCACGAGTTTATTGTGTGATAGATGTCCTCCGCTGGGGTGGGATGGGTGGGTTTACTGGGCCCGCAGTAATTGGCGCAAGCTGTTGCGGTGTCCCTGCTAGATTCGGCGAATCTAATAAAATAAACTTAGTAATGGGCCTAGTTCTTCGTAGAGTCTCTTTGGCGCAGTGGTAGAGCATCAGAGCGCGGAATCCGAAGGTCTGAGGTTAAATTTCTCGTGGGGGCCCAGAATTATTTCTTTGCCCCACGCACGTGACAAGACGAAAAACATCTTTCGATATTTCCAAAATTACATTCTTCATTAGATCCATTGTGGGCTGGTAGGGTTATCATATGCTTATGCCCACACAACCTTATATTTCAGGAAGTCATAGGGATATTTGCATTTATTATCTTGAACAGGGCTCAGAGAATTCAGCGGTAGAAAGATCATTAATGTGAGCCCCCCTCCACTCAGAGTCTACGAAATATCATTCACCGAAGCAGAGGCAAAATCAATTTTATCCTACGGTTCCAGCTCCAGGAGAAAATAATTTTCCATTATTTACCATTGAAGTTGGATATCGTGACCTTCAGAAGTGAATATCGGTAGTTTGGAAAATAAGGAATGCCAGAATTTGGAACCGGAACCGGAATACTTGGAGTACCCGGAATTCCCGGAATGACCGAAAAATAATAAATTAAAAAAAAATTAAAGTAAATTAATAAATAAATAAGAATATTGATGATTAAAAATCAATGGCAAGTTCACAACTTAAATAATTTAATACGAATTTTTTCTCTGAGGGTCCCAAAAAAAAAACCCTTACCGGCACTGTTCATGGAGATGCACGTATTAGAATTTAAAAAAGGTCTGCATCAGGCCAGTAGCCCATACAGCCTAAGCGACGAAATATTTCTACTCTGACCCTTCCCCCTGGATGGGATGCTAGTCCATCACATGGTTACTCCCCGTTTTAAATTCGCCTCCACCCATTTCAATACACACCTGTAGGATGTCTAGGGCACCATGACCATTAGGCCGCCGCTCTTTTCCAGCCGGAATCATTGCAGAAGATTAAACAAATGCAACATTTCCAATCAGTTTAATAGTTCAATTGTAAAAAGCTCCAAACTATTACAAATTAATATTCTACCTTAAATAATTATCAACCACACATTGGGAGATATCAAAGCAGCTACCATTAAGACCAACCGTCTACAGTTAAAATTGAGAGATCATCAGTTACTCAACACCTTTTCGTGTTTATCATATATACCTTGAATATATACCTTTGATTATAAACCTTGTACTGATGGATTCTTCTAAACGTTTTAATGAAATCAGACAGATATATATTGCTACTAATTAAATAGTCAAGCCATAGGAAAAGAGAAAATAGTTTGATGGCTCAATGGAAATATTGGACAGAGCAGGACCATGACTTCTCTTAGCATACCCATCCCATCCACTTACTGGCACTTCATACACACTTTTATAGTTAATTTTCCTTTTCAAAAACTTCAGACCGGAAATCAAGTAAGTTGGTAATATTTTTCTAATCAATTAGCTATTATCATAACTGTCTCAGGAGAATGTTCCTGATCATAGCCACCACCACATCAACTGCTAGTTATAGTCCAAGACACCAAAAAATGTGACTGCCCTGCACAGTTTCAGGTGAGAAAGATAATAAAATATCCACATAACAAGGTCAGTACCTCTAGATGGATACCTTTCTCAGTCAATATTATTTTTTTTTAGATAAATTCTACCAAGAAACTAATTCACAAAATTTTCCAGATTTCAGATAACACTAAAAGTAACAAGGAAAGCATGTCAAAAGTAATTAGGAAATCACTTTCTGAAGAGAGCCAAGCACCAGTTAAAGTGGAACCCTGTGTGTATATTTCTCTTCCTAAACCTGAGGATCACTCTTTTCACCTTATGGGAAAGGTGAATATTTTCAGCTTCCATTTGTCTCTTAGTACAGCGATACATATGAATTTGGATAGTGCACAGTAGTAGATGTTTTGTGAAGCTTGAGGAACTTTTATTTTGTCAAAGGCATCTATAGGAAGGTTGGATTGAGGAGAAGCTTAATAAAAAGGGGACTTATTGAAAGGTGAAACAGAGTTCAGAACTTGAATTAATAAGTATCTTAAAGCTAACCCTTCTCATCAAAATTGTTCCCAAAATTGCATGCTAGCCTAAGGTTAATGCTCTCTTGAAACTGAAATCTCCATCTGTAAAGGCTGATAGTTTCGAAAGAAACTGTTTGGGGCTGTGTCGGTGGGGGTAACGAAATAATTTGGATATATCAACAAAGTTGAAATGGTAAATTGGCCACTGTAATGATTACAAAAGCTGATGTTTCGAGTGTTAGCCCTTCGTCGCAGCGAATAGAAGAATTGTGGGTTGTGTGTGCTTTTAAAGGCAGAAAATGGAGCTATGCTATTGGTGGGAACATGGCAACGAGAATGGCGCCCAACTTATTGATCGACATTCAGCACTACAAACGTCGCATAAGGAAGATTCCAACCGCATTCCATTCACTCTCACGTTTCACCCTTACAACCACTCAGTTAAATCCATCATTCTTAAAAACTTTAAATTACTTCAAAACGATCCAGAGACAAGCACTATCTTTTTGCAGCCTCCGCTCACTTCATTCAAACGCGACAAAAACATAGGCAATTTTTTGGTCAGAAGTTCTTTTCAGACTAATGACCAACCAGGCACTTTTAAATGCGCTCGTGCACGATGCAAAACATGTCCTTTCATTCACAACACTGATAAAATATCGGGACCTAAACGATCCATTAAGATCACCAATCACTTCCCGTGCACCTCCGCCAATGTAATCTATTGCATAACTTACACTTATTGCAAAAAGATATACATCAGCTAAACAGGCAGAAGACTAGGTGACCGATTCCGAGAACACCTTCGAGACGTGGAAAGGAATGACAAGGACACATCGAAACCAGTCGCTAGGCATTTTAATTTACCTCATCATTCTAAGCAACATATGGCAATCTGTGGTCTTTCCTTTTACTTAGGTAGTATGGAAGCCGTAAAAATCTTGAACAAAAGCTCATCTTTCAAACCGGCAGTCTAAATCCCACAGGGATCAACGAACGCTTTTCATTCCACTAATTTATTCTTGTTTTTCTCGTTGCCATGTTCCCACCAATAACGTAGCTCCATTTTCTGCCTATAAAAGCACACACAACCCACAATTCCTCTATTCGCTCTGACGAAGGGCTAACGCTTGAAACATCAGCTTCTGTAATCGTTACAGTGGCCAATTTACCATTTCAACTTTGCTGATATATCCAAATTATCTCCATCTGAAAGACAGCAACCTCTACAAAATGGACATGCACCCAGAATGTTCCCTGTTTTCTGGTTTATTTTCTATGAATTAACTCCCATTACAAATTAAAAAGGATATACCTTTGTGACAACAGCCCATGCCCAGAGCAAGTGCTTTTTATTTGAAATAATTTAAAGTAACAAAATGTTGAACAGAGAACAAATTCATTACATGAGTTTCCTATGGTTGCACAACACAACAAATGTTGGCATGCAATTTTGATTTATTTTTGGAAAAAAGTCAATTTCATTAAAGAAATCTGATTAAAAACATTTCATTTCAATGAAAACAATCCATTTTGATTAGGAAAATAATAATAATAATCCTAATTTAATAATAATCATAATCATAATCATAACATATTTAACCAGGGTAAACCCATCAGCTGAAGCTGTTAAAAATGGGTGCCTCGGACAACTGAAAATAACACTTGAAAGAAAAAATAACTATAACAGATCAACTATCAAAAAAATATAAAAACTATGTGCAATGCTGATGGATAAAAACTAACAATTATAGAACTACATAAAACACAAGACTCTAGAAAACTCTACAATATTTACCAGAACTCTAAAAAATAATATCATAAAGCTGTTACTGACTAAAAAAAGAAGAAAATAACATATATAGTGTTCTCCATGCCTTACAAATTCAATGTCAGACAACATTAAATTGAGTCTCCTAATAATAATAATAAAACGTATGATACACGATCCTCGCAGTAGAGAGCGCTATTTATGCAATTGCGAAAATTAACTTTACGGCCTGCTCCCAGTTGGCTTGTTAGCTCAATTGGTAGAGCGCTGCACTAGAATCGCAGAGGTCAGTGGTTCGAATCCCGTACAGGGCTGATTTTTTTTCAGGTCTGATTTTCGCTATTGCATAAATAGCGCTCTCTACTGCAAGGATCTTGCATCATACGTATTATTATTATTATGGAAAAGGAAAACATAGAAATTGATGTAATCCAAATTTAGGAAAATGATCAAAAAATAGTCTTCTCCTTGTCCACCAGACAAAGTGGCAGAGTGACCTCCTTGGCAAATACGGAGGAGGAATTTGATCGCTCGATGCTACCTACAAGACATCCCGCTACGCCCTTCCTCTATTCTTCCGTTATTTTTACCTTTAAACAAGATAACTTGTCATTAAAGTACATACTTATCAGCAAAATGTTGTCTTCTCCTCTTAGCTTCCATCACTGAAACCTGGTTTTGGTCGATGTTAGATAGTATTTAGTGGCGTGTCGACACTAAATATCATCGACCGAAACAAGCCTCAGCTAAGTTCCTCGGAACGACCATAAGCCACGTAATTCGGCGCAATACTGCTGAATCTATTGTATATTTAACAGTTTTTAGCAATATAAACTGTTAATGTCAAAAATTTACCCTTTTAATTTTAAACTCAAATCAACATTCTCGCTGCGATCAATCAAATGAGCGGAAGTCGAGGATTCATTTTGTAAGACGCCGCTGACATATCGATGACTCATCTGGTTTAGGTCGATGTTGTGAATATCAGCCTACGTTGACATCTGGTGTCAACAAGCAGCAGGAATGCGGTATTAAATTACGACCAAGCAAAACCATTTTGACGTGAAGAAAGAACTCTAGCATCACATATTATGCCTGTTTATTCAACAGAATTACCAAGCTGCTTTTTTATCAAGATCAGAGCGCTGTTAATATGCAGCTTGGGTGTTCTAACCGTTGTTCACGGTGAATCGATAGAAGGCAAATGCGTTAGCCTTTCGAATGGACATTTCGATTTCTGCACAAAAGGTGGATACAACAGCACGCTATCATTTCCCAAGGAATTCACAGCGGAGCGTCAGGCCCAAATGGCCGAATTTTTAATGTTCATCATAGAGCAATGGAGAAATTGCACAACTACTAGTCTGGCAACAGCTATGGAATGTTCGTTTTTCCTGCCCAAGTGCAGTTCGGAGGGAACACGCGTCTATCCGTGCAGGCGAGTCTGTGGAGAGCTGTTGAAGCAGTGTCAGAAAGACACAGGCGAATTCCGGGAGCTCTACATGGACTTGTTTCTAGCCTCGTGTTTAATTCTGCCAAATGAAACAGCGAGCAGTGAGAAATGCTTCGAGCCACCTGGCTTCAGTCCAAATAACAACGTATCGAGTAAGTTTGTGGAGTCTATTAATTGTTTTTTTAGTCACCAAAACAAACCCTGTTCCAGACATTGAAAGCAACAACGCAATCGTACTGGCGAGATACGATAGAATGGGAAAACAGTTTTCCTTCTTTTTCCTAACTTTTCTGCGCGTTTTCATGTGTCATTTGATCACCGGGACCAAGCTGCTTTTTTTTTGTTACTACCTCTCAGAGGTAGAATATGGGGGAGTGGGACCGGTTCTGCTAATACCTGACTGAGGGAGGGAGGGAAGGATATTGTCACGCAAATCGCGTTGTGAGTATTATCAAGTTCAAGGCGGTGAGTCTTTACTCATTAGTGCAATCCTTATAGGCATGAGGAAAACTTGTTGAAGACCGCCTTGATGAAGACTGCCTTGATGAAGACTGCCTTGATGAAGACGGCGTTTCACAAGCATTTGCATTTATCCTAGGCTTTTTCTTATCGGTTCCTTGTTATGTTTCCTTTATTTTGATTGGTTGCTGATCGCTCATGATCATTGTTATGTTTCTCAGTCGAAATGTGATTTGAAAGTCTTTTGTTTTATTTTTTCGTTTTTCTTTACTTTAACTGTAGGCCCTCTTGATCGCGGCTGTCAAAACTTGATCTTTCCCGCCTGTAAAAACCTGGGTTTATACAATCACACCATCTTTACAGAGTCAGTCCAGAAGAAGCTTTACTATCTTTTTTACAACAAGACATACGGCGACGGGCAACTGTTAGATCAAGGTTTTCCCATGGTCCTTGAAATGCAGGTGGCAAAGTATCCGAAATGCGCGACAAACATAAAAAAATTATATTGTGGAGAGCTGTTCCCTCCATGTTTTCCAGAGGAAGGGAGTCCCACATTTAAAACCTTGTGCAGATCGGTTTGTAATGATATTCAAAGGGAATGTCCAGATTATTTCGGGTAAGAGTATATCTTAGAAGTATTCAGATTGTGTCTTGCTCGTTGGCATTTAGCGATCGGTACTACTAGTATGTGTAAAGGCGAAGCGTTATCCAAAAGGTTGGAGCGCTGAATTCTGTATCGAGAGATCCGAGATGAAACGACGGTAAGTTCAAAGTGTTATGTCTTGGATGACATTGCCTCTAACCACCCAAGACCATAATGGTTACCAGCGAACTGTTTTAAAGGTCCCACGAACTGGGGGGGGGGGGGGGGGGCACCCTTGGGCAAAACTTGATATCATCGCTGTGCTTCACCCTTAACTGTTCTCTTGGTTTTGAGGGGTCATGGGGCGCTGCAGTACACAGGTTATGTCTACTCTTAGGGAAACAAGATTCGGGACTGGCCTAAGGGTCGGATCGGGGGATTTTGGTTGTGTCATGATCCCCCGTATGACCCCTCCTCCTCCTCCTCCTCCCTCTCCCCCCCTCGTTGACAATTAATTTTCTATAGCCTCCCTTTTATACTTTGTTGGCGATGACTGATGCCCCGTCCGTTCCCCCCTGCAAAACAGTGTGATCTTTAAAAAAAAAAAAATCCTTCCCTACCCTCCCCTCCCCTAGATAGAGACTGATCTCTTCTCTTTTTTTTTGTATGTGTTTTTTTGTATTTGTTTTATTTATCAAAGTAAAGCTTAATCGCAATTGCGTCTGCGCTTTCCTTTTAGAGAAAATTACTTGAGTGCGGAAATGTGTGCTCTCTTTGCACCGGGGAACACGAGTCATGGCTTTTGTGATCGCACAGAATGGCCTGAACCGTTTTTCTGGCTGACATATTTGGGGGAAGGTGAGCCCTTACTAAACCTTTACGTCCTAACATCAGTATTCATATTCTCCATACTGTTCTCTTTACATTAATTGCCTAAGATGCGGACAAGGAAAATTTGTGTAACAATCAAGAACTACTTAAGTTTGTGATCTTTTCCTTTGTGTAATTTTCGGATGATAAGAGATGCTAGCGACTCTTAGTGGTAAAAGGGTTTTCCTGTGTCTTGCTTTTTTGGCCTATGAAACATTGCGCTAATCAAATTGAAGCAATTTAGTAAGGATTATCTCAATAGAAACCTGGATATAGGTTATATTACAGAATAAACGAGACTTACTTTGTTGAAGAACATTCCCACGGTTTCAGGCTTGCGCAGTAAGTGGTGAAGCGAGAAGAGGTTTCACTCAAAGTTCTGCCTTGATTTTTGTCGAGCGCTCAAAAGACTACCTGTTACCGTGACGATGGCTAGCTCAGTAAAGAACTGGAACAAAAAGTCAATGCTTCGTATGCATAAGATTCTCAGACATATAAGACATATAATCATCATTGGACAGTTCATATAACGGAGTCAAAGATCATTCGATTTGTCGTGACTTCAATACCATACCCTGAACAAAGAAGTAGTCCTCAAAATTGCCACGATTTCTCTGAAAGTTAATGTTGCATAGCATAAAAAAAAGAAATCAAGTCGGGTAACAAAAACGTCTCTGGTCATCATGTCTATCATCGAAACTGGCAATTATCTAAACTCTCAGGAGTGACAAAGAAGTTATCTCTCCTTTGAATATGAAACGTGGGCGCGTAGCCAGCTTTTCGACTTGTTCCAGGCATTTTAAGAGATCTGTAAGCGTGCTAACCCAGCGCTTTAACATTACGAGATTTATTCTTGCTGCTTCTTTGTCGTTTTTGAACTCGAAAATATATATGTCTTGATAAATATATCATGAAAGTCACGCAACGGCAAAAAAATTGTCAGCCTACGGGGCTACAGGCTGATCACGCCCCTATGAAATTTGATTCAACATCAAACTCTCAGATCCAATATAATAAGAAATTTGTAGCAGACAGTAAAGGGAACTACTATTGACATATTGGGAGTGAAGGGGCTAATCAACGGATGAATCGTTTCACAGATTTCAACACGGAACCACCATCAGTGGAACCAACCGATGAAGGACCTAAAGGGTGGGTCATTGCCGTGGCGGTCTTGACATCCCTCATTATTGTTGCACTCGGACTGGCTGGGCTCATCTGGTGGAAGTGGCGTGGAATCGCTCCTGCTAGCTGGCTAGGTTACAAGAAACAACAAGATTTTACAAACGAAGAGTAGGAAAAAATTTTTCAAACACTTGATAGATTTTTGCCACATCAAAGTCCATAAAAGTTACTTTCTGGACGCCTGAAAGAATCTGGTATGTTACTTTCCCAGACGCCTGGAGGAATTTGGTATGTCAAAGGGCGGATTCAGAGAGTTGCCCCGGTCTTTTTTTTTTTTAGACTTGTTTTGTAATTACAGTTCTTTTGATTTATGCTCTTTTTCTAGACTTGTTTTTTAATTACAGTTCTTTTGATTTATGCTCTTTTTCTGTAATAGGTTTTTTTTTATGAGGTTTGAGTTTCTTTGCTTTTATCAAAATATCCCAAGTTATTCCTTCTAGAACGCCCGCGATCTTATCGAGCCCCTTAATATCGTGTTGGTGCCTTGTAAAGGATAAGAAATGGTCGCGGTTATGTGTTTATCGCACCGTATGACTGCAATGAAATATTTCTCAAAGTACTCTCGGTTTTGTGGAGTAGATAGAACACCATCCATGACAGGATCGTGTAACAGAAAACTTAAAGACCACTAAATCAGGCTCGCATGTATTTCTCATGCCATTAAAATCCTCTGTTAAGGTAAAAATATTGGAGGGGGACGAGTCGCAGTAGCCAAGTTAAGTGTCCCAAAGCTTGCGACGCTTATATCTGGTTCCTGTTACATGACGCAACAAAGATTATGAATACCCCATGAAGGTGAAATACTGGTCCATCGCTGGTTAACTTAGCCACGCATGTATAATGTTGTACGTGGGGAGGCACGGTGAGAATCGAGTTTCTTCCTCAAGAACACAGCCCTGATGATAATTCAGTCACAGCACGAACTTGGTCCTTTCGATACAGACTGCTTATCACTGTGTCCATAGAATACATGAAAGGGCCTGTGCTTTATACTCCACATCCTAGAATCGTGAAACGTATACGTAGATATCTTTGCTTTGCAAAGGCTACACATTCTAGTCAGTTCTTAAAGTTAGTCCAATCTGAGGTTGGAACATGATCCCTCGTCTTAGGGTGAACCGCCGCTCTATCAATATGCTGAACCGAACGATCAAGCTGCGACTTTCTCTTTCCATTATGACTTCGTTTGAATTTTATGAAGTAGGACATCACCAAAAACATCTTTCACAACAAGTGTTGTATTTGAGAAATGACTACGTTTGAAATTTAATTTAGACGACGTAGACTTTACTTCATAATTTCTGCCTGAAGTACAAAACTTTCTGGACTTACAAATAAAGTAAACCGCAACACGTACAGCAATACCAACAAATGTGAAAGACAAAATTACTTTCACGACAACCAACATAACTAACAACGCAACAGAGTAGAAAAAAAATGTCCTTTCTGAGAGTGACCTTCGAAGAACTTATCAATTAATACTTCTTCGTTCCCTTTTTACGAAAACTAAATCTTGCTTTACCTAGTCAAACTTACGAAAAGCTTGGGAATTTATTTCCTTCTTTGTCAAGCTGTCACGAAGACCACTACTAACTTGCGTTGGTTTTCATGAAATACCATGTTATTTTGGTGGAGTCACCAATACAGAAAAACGCATCGGCTGCAAGTTAAAAAAGACTCGTATCTCAGTTGTTCTGCTCCTTTACAACTCGTCCATATCCACCATAAGACTATGTCTATATTGGCTTTTGATTCGATGGAATCTTCTGAAGCAAACAACACCAGCTGCAATGGCGATTATAAGGACGATTACACCAACCACAATGCCTGCAATAGTTCCTCCTGACATTTTAGCAGCCTTGGTCGCGCTCACTTTCGGGGTCAGACCTGCAAAATACAAGAAATATTATCAAATATCAGGTTTGTTTAGAAAAAACTCATTCCTTTTTGCCAGGGTGGTTGGAGGATTTTGGACGTGTCACAATAAGATTTTCAATTTGCAGTTGTGATTTTAAAGCCCCACCCTCCCCCCTCACCATAGTGGTTATGTGTAATAGAGTTCCCCTTTGTACTCTGTTAGTGACCTTTAATCCCTCCCCACTAGCGGTTCTTTTAGAACTCTAGAATTCTCCGACCTTCCCCCTCCCCTCCCCCACCAAGAAAGAGAAATAACGACTGGTCCTTTATGAGGTAGGCCTCGGGAGGGAAAATTTATGCCGCAAGCTACAACTCAATCATTTCAAAGCAAATGCACATACTTCTCCCTGGCAGTAAACTGTGATTCAAAAAAACTCAATGGGTGACATGACGAAATGTTCTCCTCAATTGGGCTCTTACCTTTTTTGGTTCCATTGGTTATTGATGTAGGCGTAGCACTAGGCGAAGGCGTGGGTACCTTGGTCGCCGGAGCCGACGTCTTTTCCTTGGTTGATGGCGGAGGTGTGGTTCCCACAGTGCTAGATACATGTGAGCTGGGTTTATTAGAAGGAGATGCAGGCGTGGTTACCTTGGTCGCCGGAGCGGACGTCTTTTCCTTGGTTGATGGCGCAGGTGTGATTCCCCCAGTGCTAGATACATGTGGGCTGGGTTTATTGGAAGGAGATACAGTCGTGGTTACCTTGGTTGATGATGAAGGCGCGGGCGGTGTAATTTTATTTGTGGAAGTTGAAGGCGCGATTACTATGGTCGATGGTGAAGGTTTGGCAGCCTTTGTACTAGCTGAGGTCGAACTGGTGTTATTTATGGTCGTTGTAGGCGTGGTGGCCTCACTCGATAGTGAAGGTTTGGGTGTCTCAGTGGTGGGTGCAGACGGCATGCTTTTGTAGTTAGACGTTCCAGGCGTGGTTACCTCGATCGTCGAAGTTGGCTTGGTTACCGTAGCCGATGGTGAAGAGGTTGAGTTGGGTGTGGTTGTGTCACTGATTGGTGAGGACGTGGGGGTATAAGTTGACGGTTTAATTGTGTTTAACATTCGTGTTGTTTGATGCGTGGTTAGGTTGGTTGTTTCAGTTTTTGGTTCAGTTGTACTCATACTGGATGGTACTGTTGACTCCGTTACGGAATTCTTCTTCTGTTGCGCTGAAAGATACAGACACAAACAAAGATGTAAAAACCACAAATCACTTGCTTTTTGGAAAAAAGAAGTCATTGGAACTTAAACAATCCGTAAAATACCTGTCATTTCCAAAGACATCCACAAACCGCTGGGCCAGTAAACATGGTCCGGCCACTTTTGGAGTTGACAGAGCTCTTGTCCACGTTTTGTTCCGTTTGGGAAAGCTAAGCAGTATTCTTGGTCTTTGAACACTTTGATAAACTCTGAATGTGACTCTTTAAATGCATCATCGCACAAAGACTTGCAGGGAACTTGTAACTGCGTAGAGGTTTTGTTATCGCATGGCGGCGCTATCTCCATACAGATAACCTTACGAAGCTTGGTTGAGTTACCATCGACTCGTTGAAAGATTGTACTTGAATTCACCAGCTTCTGATAGTCACTCGTAACAGAAGTATAATTATAGCCAAACTTCTGACATTGTTTCAAAACAAGCTTGTGACATGTGACATCTGAAAAATGAATACATAAAGAACACAAAAAAGTTCAAATGACTTGATATTTTGAGGTCTGTTTTCAGTGACGTTTACGTGTATACTTTTGAGCAAAGAGAGATGGTTTGCGATCAAACTTCAAATAATATTTTAGAAGAAAATTATTGCAATTTCAGTTCGGTTCGAAAGCAAATAACAAAAGTAAAAAAAAATTTTGTCATAATTGTTTGCATACCAGAAACGGTGAGGCACCTGCTAAACTCAAAACACCTTCTAAAGGCTTTTAATTTTGAAGCTGCGCCAAATGTTGAACGTAAAACCACCGATGCATGACAATTGCGTGTTTCTAGCGTGATCCTCTTGAACTTACATAATTATTGATATTGCAAACTAGTTAGTTTTGCATAACGTTCAGCGGTTACAAATAGCACGGCTCGAAGAAAATTGTTTAAATATTCAAATCTCCTGGTGACTCGCAAGGCATAATTATATTGCAAATCGAATGTTAGCTCGCGTACTCTACCGAAAAATTGTCGTGTACTTACTAGAATTATCTGTGCCATTGTCGTTAGAATGGTTTGACTTTGATATACAATTGGTCAACGGAAGAACCTCGCAAAGGCCGCGGAATAAAGATTTTAATCCATCGCGTTCGCTTGAAGTGTTCCCACAATCAGTTAGAAACTTCTTGCACGTGTCTTTGCAAGGTAGCTTCGGCGAAGAGCATTTCGGAATATGAAGCGAGCAAGTCATGAGATCAGACAACGAGGAGCAGTTAAACTTTCCCTGCATGTGGGAAATTAGACTTGACATCTCTTGTATGCTCGAATTCGATGCGGAAGAATTGTGAAAGCCCTCCTGTACGCAGTTTTTGAACAAAGTCGTGTTAAGCGGCTGACATTTTGAACCTGAAGCGAAGTCGAGGAGTAAAGCATCCAAAGAAACGAAAAAGAAACCAGTGAGAATCCTCATTGTCAATTTTTTTGGCGACACATCGACGAGTTCGCACTTCCGTCGACAATAAGGTTATGTGGTAAGTCGTTATGAGGTAAGTGTGCGTGAGCAAGAATCCGCTGACTCATGGATTTGCTTGACAGACACGCATAAATGTCAAAAGAAGTTGTAAGACTCACTAATCTTGTTATATAAACAGGAAATTCATGCAAAAGCTGAACTTCGCTCGGCATCATTTGAGGTTAATAGAGCGATTGATCATTGCAACAACTTGGTAACATGTCTTCTGCTGAATCCTTTTTTAATGATGAAAAATTATATATTGGCCTTATTGACCCTTTTTAGAGCAATATATCGCAGGTGAAAGAAAAAACAGAAGTTTCTAGACTTGTGTCGTAATTTGGACGAGGCGCACTCTCACAACTCATTATCATACTTCTACTAACTATGATATCAAGTAAATAGTCGAGACACAAGAATATGGAGAAAACAATAGATACACAATTGAATGAAATAAGTTATATTTCGACCGGCGCTTGTGATATACAAGGAAAGAAATGATCTCCTGATGGACATGGTTTTTAATTCCGCCGAAACCTGAATTTTTTCAGGCTTCTTGGAAGATTTCCGTATAACCCCTTACCAATCAAAAACAAAGCCAAAGTCCCATAGGTAATCTGTTGTTTTGCCTCTGTTTTCTTTTATCCAGCGCACAACAGATGTCGGTATTGAACATAGCCTTTGTACATTTGATTATGAAAATTGCATATCATTAAAACAACTTGGCGATATTATCAAACTTTACGTAGCTAGAGTAGGGGAATCCTAGCGGAATATTTAGGGATTTATGTCTTTCTCCAGAGGGAAACGCTGGCTTCGCACGAAATGCTGAAGGTGAGGTTGAGTAATCTTTTAGCAATTAGGCAATCGTTAGCTTAGTCATTGCGATTGTCATCCCTCGTTGCGGAAGTCCAAAAGTTGAAAACATTAATAACATGCATCATCAAACTCATTATCAAAGAGCATGACTTTCACGTGTGCATCGTGCTTTTTTGCGAGGGGTGACGTAATCACGTCGGTAAAACACAAGTGAGTTTTTGGTTGTCTAGGAAACAGACTCCTCTGACTTTCGAGCCAGCTTATTGAAATTCATTGCGATGGACTTGTGAATAAATGGAACTGACTGCAAAAGTCAACTGAGCAGTTTAATTTTCGGTCAACATTATCGTGCGTGCAAATATTTTTTCTGTTATGCCAATATCTAAAAAGTTTATTTAATTTGTCTTCAAAGTAAGCCTCAAATAGTGGTTTCCGGAAACTTTAGTGAGTGTATAGGTGGTTTGCACGTTACTTCATCGCCGCCATGTTGGTGGACGTAAACAATAGATATCTCATTAGCTTCTTTTGTTCGTCCACCAGCATTTGTTCCTCTCACCATTGTTACCTGTGTCTCTAGAGATTGGTTGCAAACCACCTATACGACATGTTGAAGGTGAATATATTCGCCTTCAACATGTTCGATCATAGCTATGGTTCGATCCATCAAGCTTCTTTCATTCAGTGATTTGTAACTTGAGTAATTTGTAACCGCCCCCCGGTTAGCTCAATGGATAGAACGCTGGACTGATGGACCGCGGGAGGTCGAGAGTTCGAGCCTCGGCCGGACCAACACTCAGGGTCTTAAAATAATTGAGAAGAATTTGCTACCTTTCTATAACATCAAGAAATGGTTAGGTAATATAATCTTCTCGGATAGGGACGAATAAATGGAGGTCCCGTCTCCTGCAGGGTTGGGAGGTAGGAGATGTTAATTTCCCACACACGAGATTACTGTGTGATGGATGTCCTCCCCTGGGATGGGATGGGTGGAAAGGTGAGATCGATGGACTGAAGCGGCTGCCAGAGGCGCCTGATATGGTGACGTCTGTTCTCAACTTTAAACCGCACCCGTAACTCAGCTTCAGGCTGCAAGTGGTCAGAAATAAACTGTATTACTATATTATTAAATTCTAAGAGTTTAGAAGTACACATTTCCGGCCCATGAGCTTCGATTTTTAAAGTAAAATGTTAGGATTAATTTAAATCCAGCTGTCTTTCCGAAAACAATGTTACTCTGACTGCTACACAAAGAAAACCGCATTTAATTTTTGACTGAAGTTAATACTGTGACACTGTCTTGACCACACTGCTGCGTTTTGTCGTCACAAAATTCGCACTTTTGAATAGTTTTCGCCGATATTGTCTTCAATGAACGTCAGAAAACGCTGATCAAAACGGGGACACTCTCGAAAATTATTTCAAAAGGGAAGCGTAAAGATGACTCAAAGTTTCGTAATCGCCTCGTGTCTGATGTGAATTAGTCAAAACAATGGTGAAAACTGCGACTTCTGAGGGTAGTGTAGTATGGGAAAAAGACAGAACTGTTGTAAGTGTTTTCAAATGAAGATATAGAATTGAGAAGGCCAATCGAAGAAAAGTGTGTCTATCTTTCACCGAGGGGGGCATTGGAGTCTATTAGAAACCGTAAAACCGCCAAAAAAATTCGATCAAAACCGAAAATCGCATGCCGGAACACGGAATGCCGGAACACGGAATGCCGGAACACGGAATGCAGGAACACGGAATGCCAGAACACGGAATGACGGAACACGGAATGCCAGAATTCGGAACCGGAACCGCAATACTCGGAATACCCAGAATTCCCGGAATGACCGAAAAATGACAAATTCATAAAAGTCAATAAATAAGGACGTTGGTGATTAAAAATTAATGGTAAATTCAGAACTTAATTAAATAATTTAATACGAAAATTTTCTCTGAGGGTCCCGAAAAAAAAAAAACACTTACTGGCACTGTTCATGGAGATGCACGTATTAGAATTAAAAAAAAGTCTGCGTCAGGCCAGTAGCCCATACAGCCTAAGCGAGGAAATATTTCTAATTTCCTTTCCCCCTGGATGGAATGCTAGTCCATCACATAGTTACTCCCCGTTTTAAATTCGCCTCCACCCATTTACACACCTCTAGGATGTCTAGCCAGGGCGCCATGACCATTAGACCTGCGCGCTTTTCGAACCATTGCAGAAGATTAAACAAATGCAATATTTCCAATTAGTTTAAAAATCTCCGAACTATTACAAATTATTAAAAACTAGATCATTGGATAATGCAATTCAAGACTTTTTATTGGCTTAGCCATTATGGTATATCAGCCAATATACCATAATCTACAAATATGGCAAGCGTACGTGTCAGATTAAAATTAAAAGGGAGCTAAAAATTGAATAAAATTTAATTTAAGTTAACGTTTTTAATAAAACAATTATTCCACTCGCGCTTGTTGGATATGAGATGATTGTAGCCAACTCGGCGCTACGCGCCTCGTTGGCTATCTATCATCTCATATCCAACGCGCGCTCGTGAAATAATTGTTAATTAATACTCTACCTTAAATAATTATTAACCACACATTGGGAGCTATCAAAGCAGCTACCATTAAGACCAGCGGTCTACAGTTAAAATTGAGAGATCGTCAGTTACTCGACACCTTTTTGCGTCTATTATAAATACCTTGAATATATACCTTTAAATATATATCTTGTACTGATGGATTCTTCTAAACAAGGTTTATATTCAAAGGTATATATTCAAGGTATTTATAATAAACGCGAAAAGGTGTCGAGTAACTGACGATCTCTCAATTTTAACTGTAGACCGCTGGTCTTAATGGTAGCTGCTTTGAAAGCTCCTAATGTGTGGTTAATAATTATTTAAGTTAGAGTATTAATTTGTAATAGTTCGGAGCTTTTTACTAGTGAAATATTGGAAATATTGCATTTGTTTAATCTTCTGCAATGATTCCGGCTGGAAAAGAGCGGCGGCCTAATGGTCATGGCGCCCTAGACATCCTACAGGTGTGTAAATGGGTGGAGGCGAATTTAAAACGGGGAGAAACCATGTGATGGATTAGCATCCCATCCAGGGGGAAGGGAGAGTAGAAATATTTCGTCGCTTAGGCTCTATGGGCTACTGGCCTGACGCAGACTTTTTTTACTTCTAATACGTGCATCTCCATGAACAGCACCAGTAAGTGTTTTTTTTTGGGGGGGGGGGGACCCTCAGGGAAAAATTTTGTTTGAAATGATTTAATTAAGTTATGAATTTATCATCAATTTTTAATCATCAACATTCTTATTTATTTATTAATTTACTTTTATTTTTTAAAAATTTATTATTTTTCGGTCATTCCGGAAATTCCGGGTATTCAGAGTATTCCGGTTCCGGTTCCGAATGCCGGCATTCCTTATTTTCCAAACTACCCATAGAAAACCGTCTAAACCAATAAATTTGCACAGCTCAGCTGTCAAAATCCTAATCGATCTGATACTGTGATTACAAGTGGAGCAACATAGGTTTCACGGCTATTCAAATTTAACGAAAACCGAAAACCGAAAACGAAATGCTGAAAACGGAAAATCCGCAAAACGCAATGAACAACAAAACCGAAAAACCGAAGTTTTTTGCACAAAAACCATAAAACCGATCTAACAAATAGCAAAAACCGCAAAACCGCAAACCCTAATGCCCCCCACCTCTTTTACCTTCCCCTCTGAGGCCCCACCCTTACCTCCTTCTCCCTCCCCCGAGGAAAAAACGCACCTTTCCTTATATTTTCGATTTCCTAAATACGACAACGAAAAAACTAACTTAAGGGTTTTTCCTAAATTTAATTTAAAACTTTCCAATGTTGGCTAATTTCTTAGTTAAAATGGCTCACTTGGTTAAAAAAAAAAAAAACGTGCATGTTCGTGGAGAAGTGAACTTTGTGAGGCCAGGATAAGTTTATTTTACCCTTTACAAGACATTGTGTTTACTAATGGCAAGAGTCAAAGTCTTTCTTCTCCTGCCAATGGTAAACAACAAACCGTTCTATCCCACGGAGACCCACACAAATGATGTGACCGTTTGCATAATTTAATTTAGATCAGTCTAGGGCATGATCGTTTCTGTGGCTAAAGAAGGCGAATTCTGGCGATTTGAAAGATTACCTAGAAGTTATATTCGCTCTGAAGACGGCTTAACGCTCGAACCATCAGCTTTAGAGACTCTTTACGAAGCCCAATTTGCATACTCAACTTTGATAAAACCAAATTATCTTGTAATAACTCTCACCGACGCAGCACCACTGTTTCTTTAGAAACTTACCCCCTTTATACATTCCAGGTAATTTAAGTTCGTTACTTTTCAGGTTAAAAGAGAAAATTCATCGCAATTTAGTTCCAAAATATGAAGCTTTTCGTTATTTCCATAATTTCGGTCCCATAATTTGTTGGCTCCCCCGTGTCTATTGCAAACATCTCCAGTCATATAAGCGATTAATTTTCAACGATTTTGTACCGGTGAGCTTGCCAAAGTTTATAGGCGGTGAGCCTTATCAACGGTCTTCAAAGACTAAGATAATGTAATGCTTTTAGCTATGTACAGGCTCTATTTTCCCAGGCTAGAGAAAGAGTTCAAAAGCGAGTCACATCTATTGTCCGTGGTACGTGGGGACAATTTTCATTAAATAACATTCAAGATCCTCTTTTTTGTTATGCACTACTTCGTCAGTAAATAGCGGGCATAATTACTTGCAATTAAATTCTCTTGGCCTCGTTTTTGAAACGAAATTATTCGAACGTGTACGAAGCTAATAAAACTGATTCATATATATACAAAAGAAAAGCTTTTAACCCATCAGTTATATGAAAGAGTTCTTATAAAGAACATTTTGAAACATCAAGTGAAAATTTCAAATTCATCTGCTTTGTCCTCCGAGTAAAGTATTTGTTTCTGATAGTCGAAGTGACGACTTCCTCGTCTCTTCCTGTAAAACAAAACCCCCACAATTCCTATAGCGATTACAAGAAGTACAATAAAAGTTACTATAAGCCCGATTGCTACTTTGCTTGTGCCAGTTTTCTTGTCCTTTTGTGATTTTCTAGCGTGGATCCCGGGAAGTCGTTTTACTGTATGAGGGATGAAAAAGAGAAGGAAAAAAGCTTGAAATTAGCAATTAGGAATCTCGTAAGACTTAAACATAGGGAATTAGAATATTCAATCAGAGGGCGGTGGGCACTAAAGTCATGTACCAGTGGACCCAATATCAGAACCGAATAATTGCTTCTCCAGCTAAATAGAATCAAGAGAGTTTATGCCAGTGTAATTGGCACACCTGACTTAACACGACACAGTGGTTCGACGTCGCGTCAGGCATGCGCAAGGAGATCAGTTCTAAGATTTTAGAACACCGTAACTAATTGTCAAGAGAGATTCACCCAAATCTCCGTAACAAGCAATTTGCTGTAGTCACATTCTTTCAACTGACGCGTTCTCGTGCGAGTTGCAATAGATATTCTGCCCCCTCCTCCCCATCTCCCAGTAACAACAAATCGACAGTGGTTTAGCGTGGTTTCTACTCTTATCGACAGCGAAACTTGTCATCACAGTCGTTAAAATGTTGTGGACACACTAGGCGCAGCCGATTGAGTTCGCAACGCAAGACTAAAGTGTGAGTCCGCAACGTGAGACCAACGCGAGACCACGCTAAAGCATTGTAAATTTGGTTTTTTAACCACAACATCGATGTCAAATAAAACAATCCATTCAGCGCCTGACACGTTGACGCGAGCACCGTTATCTATACTGTTATCGACAACGGCAAATTGGCCAATCAGACTGCGACATTAGTGATTACGGAACTTACCTGTCAATGGTTCCTCAGTTCCAACATTGATTGCGCCTGAAGAATTAATTACCAAAGATTAGCCAATATGTTATCGATGTTTGCAGTACAGTTGTATAAATATGACTTTTATGAAACTCGAACCTTCGACTAAGTAACAGTCTCGCGACTTGATCATTTTTCTCATGATTTTTCCACGATAGCTTGAACAACTGATCTTTTGAATTTCTCTCGACGGTTCGAATAATCAGAAACATACTTTATTCTTAACTAGGGGTTTGTGCTAACCTGTAGGGCTGCTAGAATCCAATGCAGGTGACTCCCTTAATTAACAAATGGTAAACACCACAGCGTACACTAGTGAGTTATGGCTGCACGCGGGAGGTTGCTAAGCACGAAGGAAGCGTAAGAGTCGCTCGAGGCGATAGCCGAGAGCGACTCTAACTTCTTGAGTGCTTAGCAAACCTCCCAAGTACATCCATAACTCAATAGTGTACGCTGTGGTGTTTACCGTTTGTTTTATAACATAATAACATTGATACATTGTAGCTAAAGAGTTCCCTTTTATTTAACAAATCTTACGTGACCAGAAAAAACAAGTGCCCGCGGAAAACTAGTCTTTGCATTTGCTCACGTCAGCAGCGTACACCTATGGGAAAATGGGGCACGCTAAATTGACCAATCAGAGCGCGCGCTTTACTTTGGTTATGTTATAAAATCAGTTGGTAGGACTTTTGACTAACCGTGGTTGGAGTGAGGTGACGGGAGAAAAAGTGTCTCGCGCAAGACTATAACACAATGACTTGTCTAAGGTTTACCAATACTGGTGAGCCAACCATTGGCCATAAACCCCCGGTGTCTAACCTCGATTCAGTTACGTACTATGACCTTCTCATTCAGTACCTGCGTGTTTTGTAGTTTTGGATCTAGGTAGCCTGCGAAGCAAGGCCCGGGGGAGAGGAGGGGGGATTGGGGCGAGCGGAATGTGCGGAAGGGAGGGAGGGCTTGCCACAGACCCCCACTAACCAACGAAATTCCGATCTCGTATGGACGAAAAATTCCCACTGGCTGAGAGCAACACGTTGTCAATCAAGCCTCGAACTAAACAGTCTTCGTGGCGACTACCTTTTAGAAAATGGCGGACGACGGTTATTTCGAGAAGTTCTGCCCTCAAGAATCGATGTCGAAGTAGAATATTTGTGGGAGCCATCCACTTGTTCAAGCTCAGGGACTTGATAAGAATGGCGTCTTCATTCTCAAACCAGTTGGCCTTAACCACAACATTGCAAAGCCGATGGACGTTGGATCCAAATCATCAATGTTTAAATTTGTATCCATCGCTGAAGTTGAGGGTTGTCCTTTCGTCGGCGAGTCAAACAACGCTTCCTTGCTAGATGTAGGTTTTGCATGTGCCGGGGAGCGGACACGCAAGCTCTTTCTACTGGAATTTTTCCTGTCGGTGTTGAGAACTTTCATTTCGACGAAACAGCACGGGAATCCGGACATTGTGAAGCGGCCTTATTCAACAGTTCATAAAACTGACAAAAACTGTTAGCTTTTCTTGCACAAGGAAGGCATATAATTTAAGATATGTGCGACTTATTTTCGAAGTGAAAACCGACGAAGGCGATCGGCGAGGACACACTGAAATTCTTCCCTTTGACTCTGATTAAAAATGTTTACAAAACTCTTGAAGCCACTTCCAAATTTAATTCTTAAATCTACTCCACAAAACCGGCAAACTACGTCTTCTGGATTAACTTTTAGCTTTCTCCCTCTCTTAGATTTTGATACCAGATTCTCCTTGTCGTCTGACATTTCTCACTCACGTGGAACAAGTTTTAGTTATTGTTTTGGCAGTTTGCATGGTTCACTGAGCTCTCGCTAACGGCACTTTCTGATTGGTTAATTTTAAGAGGCGCTGATTGACGAATGCAAGAAGATATGAATATGAAAATAGGGGGCTTTTTGTTAGTTAGTGGGGGTCTGTGGCAAGTCCTCCCTCTCCCCTCCGCACATTCCGCTCCCCCCAATCCCCCCTCCTTTCCCCCAGGGCTTGCTTCGCAGGCTAGGATCAGGTGAACTGGGTGCAATCGTTCCTTGAGAACGGAGGTCTATCTTTGTACCTCTAGTAGAAAAGGTTAAGGATTGACCTGAAATGGCAAATCTTTCGTTTAAAGGGTGTGATAATCATAATCCAGGTCGAGTCATTGTGTTTTGTTTTTGGGCAAGACACTTACAGACGGTGCTTCTTTCCACCCGCGATCCGGTTGTTCGCAAGATGGATAACGCTATTCTCTGAATAAATATCTATCCGGTGGATAGCGCAGTACGTTTTCTTTCAGATTTGTCTGCTGGATAGCGATTTATCATCCACACCTCGAAAAACCAGGGCCAGGAGTGTAAATGGGATGAGAGCCGGCTGGATGGGCCACTCGGGCTGGGAGCCGCAGAATTTTCACCATCCAATCTTGATTTACAGTAATTACTTATATCTTAACTCTTATTAAGTACCTCCATGATGTTTAGTTGCTTCGGGTTCATGTGAACTGGGTGTAGTTGGACCTTGAGAAAAGGTTGTTATTGCACCTTTTGTAGAGGCAGTTATAGGTTGACCTGAAAAGATAAATAACGTTTTTTTTTTTCAAGAACTTTACCATCACATACAATTTGAAAACTCGAATTCAAGCATATAAAATGTATGAGTCCCGACTGTTGGAATGCAACTTATGTAACAGAAAAGATTTATGCCGTATTCATACCAGTTGGGTTTGCACGAAAATCCCAGTTCTCTGCGCGAGGCCAGTGGGTCTGTTTGCATATCGATGCAGACTTGGGAGTGGTTTCTCTGCTCGGAAATTCCATACACATATCTATTCCATAAAAGAATGGCGATTTACACGTATTGAAGAACTTTTCACAAGTGTCTCTGCAGAGGAAGGCAGCCGAGCCGTCGATACACCCCGGCAAATTCTCGGCGCACACGATTTCTTTCCGTTTCTCCTGGCAGGTGATGTTGGTACCCTGACCGATGGTGTTAACAATGTACTTCTGGTATCGTCGTTGAATCGCTTCTGAAACTACTGTTTTAGTGTAGCCTGGGATTCCTTGGCAAGCAGGAACAACTATATCTGAACAGTTGTGTTTGTACGCTAGAAAAATAACGAATAAAAAAAAAGGAGAAGAAAAAATTGGTAAAACACTTGATTGTTCCCTGTACCAGGCTCTCGCATGAGCGAAAGACTCGGTCGTCGGGGAACCTCAAGGCGCTATTTTCATTTTGGTCGCTCATTTAAATACCGCGCCTGCATAGTATCCTCTTTGAACAGAGTATACATTTCTATTCTTAGTTAGTATAATTTCAGAGCTGAGCAAAGAGTTTCCAGCAATCTGATTGGTCGAGCGGTTCCTTATATGACGCTATATAAACCGCTCCACGCGGTTTATATAAAATGTTAAAATAAAATATTAATAAATGTTACTAAAATGTTATGATTTTAGAAATTTCTCTGTTGTTCAGCTCTGAAATTGTACTAAAACAATTATTCGCCTCAGGTTCGGTGAATATTGTCGAATAATCCCCTCGACTTCGTCTCGGGAATTATTCGACGATTTTCACCTCGCCTTTGGCGAATAATTGTTAATTATAATTTCTATATTTAGATCGGCCTTTCAGTCACAGTTTGATAGAAACAAAGATTTGAAACTTGAAGATGTGTTCACTATGTAAGAAACAATATCCTGGGAAGAAAAAAAAAACAAACAAAACGAAAAAAATTGAAACAATAAGCAAATTTGAAACGACTTGAAGGGAGCGGAGATAACCTGGGAGCACGTCATTAGCCCTTATCGCATTTGTGTCTGCAATGCAAAGGGCCCGCGGAGTTACAGTTTCAGGACGAGGCTATCGGGTCAACGTTTCCCGAGAAACACCAGAAACACTCCATGTCTGACCATATAACTCTGGAATCTGCGTTTTTTTTCTGCCGAGTAAAAGGCTAAAATTCTTAGTCCTGGCATCACAAAAGGAAGATTGAAGGAATGGCTGTCATTTCGGAAAGGAACGGCAAAATTTTGTCGCGTTTGCTCATGACTACGGTTGTTGTTCCTTTGTCGGCCTTTTTTAAGGTTTAACTCAGAGTCGCGTTTCAAGGCTCTCAGCGCCTTGCGTTCGGCCGGAAGCAAATTATCTTTTGGCTTTGTAATTTCTATTTCTGAAAGGTCACTTTTAACCTCTTCTAAATAGCTTTCAAGGGCTACTGATTTTTTTATTGGTGGTATCCATGTAGATTTGACGTGGTAGGGATGGGTTTGTTTGTCCTCCCCTCGGAATATGTAAATCAGACGCATTCTCCTTGCGAACTGATCAAAATCACACAATAGTTGTTGTCTGATCTGTTTTGTAGCGGGTGTTGGATTGAATTTAAGCTCTTTTGCCAGTAAATTAATCTGGTCGTTTGTAAGTTCTTTATTTGAGAGGTTTTTTTTATGTGCGTTTTGTTCGCCTCTAGTTTGATAGTTGAACTTGTTTGGCAAGACTGCGGTTTCGATCCTAATCTTGTGGATCTCGTCAGTTGCCGATTCACTGAATAGACTGTTGCACCCGTACGCAATACAATGTCTAACCGTGACGAGAACACGCTATATCCTTAAGAAAATGAATAAAAATGCCTGAAAGTTTTACCTGTGTGACCCGATAGCTTCGTTTCGAAACTTTAAAGTCCGCTGAGCTCTCGTACAGTGGGCGTAAATGCGATAAGGGCTTTTCACTCATTGTCTTCGAAGATTTTTCATTGATTTTTGTCAGAATTAAACCACTGTTTTAATTTTTTTCTAGACACTCGAGTACCCTGATACCCTTGGCTAATCAGTGAAACATATGGAACCGGAAATCGATCGGGACAGAAAATGAGCAACGAATTGTGCGCTTTCAAGAACATTATTCACTGATTATATACCAGACATACACGGACATGTTGAATGAAAGAGTACTGCAGTGCTCCTATGGCGTCCCATCGGGGCCAAAATTCAACATTGCGATTTGACATTGTACTTTTAGTATTCTTCCTTATTTCACGATTGGACATTCAAGTTTTTATTCCTTATGAAACTTCTTCTAATTCAACATTGTCTTTTTTACAACTAAACCTTCAAGTTTCGAGTATTAAACATTGTACTTCTCGTAATTCCACTTTGTAGTTGTGGCAATGCAATATTGTTGTACTTATGGTATTGATATATTCAACATGCAGTACTTCGCGCTATTCAACATTCAACTTTCCATCATCCAACCGCAACCCAGCTATTAACGAAGGAGCGCAGGCTCACTAAGGTCAAGTAACTCATGTAAGCCTCATAACTTCGTTCGAGGTTATCTTGCGAGATGAAAAATGGACGATATCTCGTATTTGCTGGACTGTGTTCATAATATCCTAGACATTTTAAATAATGTTCAAGGCGTACATAACAGTCATGGAAATGTTCAGCTTCTTGTTGGTAAAGTATATTTTTGCAAAGGATATTGGTAAATCTAGACATCGATGATTTCATAACAGAAACCATGGGAAGAGCTCATAGTTTGTTGGTAGAAATCGAAAGAACTTGAGAATTCTTATGGAGTTTACAGCACTAGCCTGCAACAAGATGGTAGATGTGGACGACCCTCGTACGTAATAAGCAAAGAACAGCTCTCATATTTAATTGAACAAGGTTTTAAATTGCAAGAGATTGCTACTATGCTTGGAGTAAGTTGCAGAACAGTTAAGAGAAGAATGAATTCATATGGACTAAGTGTGTCAGGTACATACTATTGTTTAAGCTAGGATATTATGAACACAGTCCAGCAAACACGAGATATCGTCCATTTTTCATTTCACAAGATAACCTCTTACGAAGTTATGAGGCTTACATGAGGTACTTGACCTTAGTGAGCCTGCGCTCCTTCGTTAATAGCTGGGTTGCGGTTGGATGATGGAAAGTTGAATGTTGAATAGCGCGAAGTACTGCATGTTGAATATATCAATACCATAAGTACAACAATATTGCATTGCCACAACTACAAAGTGGAATTACGAGAAGTACAATGTTTAATACTCGAAACTTGGAAGTTTAATTGTAAAAGAGACAATGTTGAATCGGAAAAAGTTTCATAAGGAATAAAAACTTGAATGTCCAATCGTGAAATAAGGAAGAATACTAAAAGTACAATGTCAAATCGCAATGTTGAATTTTGGCCCCGATGGGACGCTATAGTGCTCTCTTAGAAACTTGTCTATGATTTTAATTTATTTGCCCTCGATGAAAAATCCTCGAATGCCTTTATTTACATACAGGGCGTCGCGTTAAAGTGGTATGTTTCAAGAGCTCTCGAGACATTTTGGCGCCAAAATAACTGACATTCTGTGATGATATAAACATATAGACATCCGCATATAATTAAAGCCGTCGTTTTTCAACAATTCCTCATGCAATTTTCAACATAACAATTGATGTTACGATGACAATTAATCCCTTTGAAAATTAAAAAAGAAAACTCTTTAAAAGCTGAGTGTCGTCAGTCAGTCGCAATTCGTATCACAAAAAGTAAAAAGCTCGTTTTAATACTATGTTTTATAGTTCAGTGACTGCCTCCGCTGTATTGGGAATTAAGAAAATTCGTACACACAACACGTTTGACTATACGAAAAATATCAGTCTGTTAAATCATCATTTTTATCATTAAGTATTATAGAAAAATGATACTTAAGACCACCGTTTGAAGAAGGAAATGCTACGACATTTTTTTTTTCTATTAATTTTTTCAATAATAATCTTAATATCCCACTCACAAAAATATGATGCAATAATGTGAAGTATTATCATGAAAATAAAATGCGCCACGCTCTTTGGATTTAATAGTAACAGATGGCTCTCTTTAAAAGACCATTAAGCTAATTTGCTTACTTTTACCGCTATCTCTGAAATTAGGCGGTGTGAAACATCTTCCTCTATATCCAAGTTTGGTATTTGGGTCATCTCGCTCGGGTAATATGTCGCACATGGCCACTGTCCATTGAAGTCCTTGTGCTTCGATAACATGTTGGCATTTCGTCGCATAATCGTAGCAAACACCTCTACAGGGTAAATATGGTCCAGGTATATCCTCCTCGCATCGCGGTACGAATAGAGAACACATCATGGTGTTCACCATCGCAGAACAGTTCTTGAGTAGATTTATCAAGGACGGAACGGCTCGTGAGGCGCTAGTGAAATGGTGTTCAAAGTCATATAATGCGGTGTACTCGTAGCCGCAGATTTGCTCAAGCCGGTTAAGGGTTCTGTTTAAGGGACCACATTGCCCTTTAGCTTCAGTGAATTCTTTCGAAAACGAGGCGAGAAGAAGGACGACGAAGAGTTTAGGATGCAACCTAGCGGAAAAAAAAAGGTAAAATGTAAAAAGATAAACGTGTCTTTCGAAGGAGAATGCATACACTGTTCATCGGTAAACCGTATCATCTAAACACAAAACAGATAAGAAACTACTTACATTTGTGAATGTTCTGTTGAAAGCGCGTGTCTCGTTAATTTTTTACAATCGTTCGATCCTTTGCTTTCGGTGATTAAGTCGATCACAACCTAAAATAAATCACTGAATGAATTAGTGAAATGCAAACAAGGTAAAGATTGCGCGTGCTTACGGCTATAATGGGCTAAATGCAAATTCGGCTAATTTGAAGTTGAAACGGGTGGTTGCTTGCAAATAACACTTTGATCTTTCAAATCTGATCAGAGATAAAGAAATTGAGATTGCTTACGAACTGTTTTCCAGACGCCTTAGATTTAGGGTATCCACACTTTTAAATTTTACCTCCCGGATTCGAGGTATTTTTACAGCTGTAAAAAGAACCATATTGGTAAATATTTCGGACGTATAATTACATTTGATCATCGAGAAAACAAGACACCCGATACACGTAGTACCAGTAGGTGCGGCATAGCTACCAAAACGGTCTAGATTGAAAGATGTAATCTGTATGTAGACGGAGACTAAACGTCCACAGGCCATCATCGATTGATAAGGGAAAGATATTATCTAGACAAACTTCGTTGTTATGCAAAGAAGCTCATCTCTCGATCAAACAAAGTCGCACAAACTTTTAGTCACTATACTTACTCGTCTAACTGTTTGAGTTGATGTGCTCTTTACAGCAGTATTGGTCAAGTAAAATAGAAAACTGCAATAAACACAGTTATTTGTGGCATAACTTGGTAATTTCTTACATTAATCTGCGTATCAGCGCTTGAGAAAGCGCTGATACGGGGCGCTCAGCTCATATCCCATAATGATTAGGTGTAAGCACCCCTTCTATTTAAATTTAGGTACCCAAGTGTTGTTTCCACAGAAGCGTTAAGGCAACCTACTGTTACCACCATTGTATCGCCTTGGGCTGATCTGGTGACATCCGTATGTCGCTTAGGGGTTAGGTTTCGCTGAACCAACTCGCCCATTTCGTTTTGCCTCCAGTCTCCCGCTGCTCAGCGTACCGTAGACTGAGACATTCACACTGTTCTCGTGTGTGGCCGGTTTATATGTATCCTCCATTCACACTAGCCTCATTAGCGTTAGGATACTTCTTATAATAATAATAATAATAATAATAATAATAAAAATAATAATGATGATAATAATAATAATAATAACTTTATTTAAAGAGGGTAACACATGACAGTAATTCAACTGATGAACCGGTGACCCTCGATCCTAGAAGTATCATAATTAATGTTTAAATGTATAAAATGTATGTAAAAATGAATTCGAGGATTATAAACATAACTGATGCAAAAAAAAAAAAAAAGGAAAAAAAAATTAAAAACCATATAAGATAAGATATGCCACATGGGTCGGATTAAAATACAATATGCCGCTTGGGTCGCCTCGGTCTCGCGATTGAAACGAGGGCAGACAAGATTTGATTTACTATCGCATTCGGATTAAAATGCTCTACTTTATCGTAGCTCGTTAGGAAATGTCTGTGAAGGGCCTTTCTGAAAGAAGCAACTGTTGTCGCCTTATTTTCTTTGGTTAACATGTAGCTGGTTCCACAGCCTTGTCGCAGATACGCTGAAGGACCTCCCACCCTCGGTTTCGCGATTGAAATGAGGGCAGGCGAGGTTTAAATTACTATAACGACCTGTTCGTGCGTGTAGGTCTGCAGGACAGCTTCCTTATAAACGCTTGAAAACTAAAACGCTCTTATTTAACTTGACTTCGTCATAAAAAGGAAGCCACTCTAATTTCTTAAAGAGTTTCACGCTCTTCGACCTCGTAGCAGCTTCCAAGATAACTCGGGAAGCGCGTTTTTGAAGCTTGAAGACTCTCATTATGTTATCACTTGAACAGTTCCACCAAACAGTTGATCGATTTAACATCAGTTGTTTTATCATTGCGTTATAGTATAATATGCGC